>NC_037668.1:70053457-70180411 GCF_003255815.1 Theropithecus gelada | reverse complement strand
GTCCCAAAAAAAAAAAAAAAAAAAAAAAAAAAAAAAAAAAAAAAAAAATTCAATAAACAAAAACCAAAAAACTATTCTGTCCAAAGTAGATACTAAGTAAATGCTCATTAAATCTCTTAAAAATCCAATCTCTGGAAAGAAGTGCATCCTGAAATGGTTTTAGGCCTCCAAAAAACTTCTCGATGTAAAGAATAAAGTGGTAAAGCAAACTGAGACAAAGAATTTTAAACGAGAAGAGGTCAAGGATAATGGTTCTGTCTACCTGTTGTTTTTTCTCCTAGTAGGTACTCTCCAACTGCATTGCAGGGGCCAGGACCCTATCTTATGCCATAGCACATCTGCCTCTGAGCAAAGGCTGAGCTTTGGATTCCAAAGTCTTTGAGTGACGCTAGGGAACAAAGTACATAGCACGGCCACAAAAACTGAAATATCCAGTAGGTGACTTTTCACTGTAATCTTTCTTTCTTCTATCTTCCACTCCTTTCACACAAATATAATTTAAAACTCACACACATCTTAAATACAATACATATTATGCACAGTTTTTCAATTCCCAAATAAAATTAGTATACTTTTTTCAAAAGTTGAAAACAGTGTAGCAATGTAAAAAATGTTTAAAATATAAAATTAAGTGGAAAAGAAAGGCAAAATGTACATAACTATGTAAAAATGTACACAGCTGAACAAGACTGACACAGAACAAAAAAATGAACTATTGATGTGTTAAGACAGAGTTTCTCAACCTTGGCACTACTGACATTCTGAGCTGTTGTGGAGGCAGTTCTGTGTATAATAGGATATGGAGTAGCATCCCTGGTCTCTACCAACTAGATGCCAGTAGCATATCCCTAGCTGTGACAACTAAAAATGTTTACATACATTGCCAAATGTCTCACATTTGGCAGAACCCCACCCTGCTCCCCAGGTTTAAAACTGTGCTAGAGGCCGGGTGCCGTGGCTTACGCCTGTAATCCCAGCACTTTGGGAGGCTGAGGCAGGCAGATCACCTGGGGTTGGGAGTTCGAGACTCAGCCTGACCAACGTGGAGAAACCCCGTCTCTATTAAAAATACAAAATTGGCAGGGTGTGGTGGCCCATGCCTATAATCTCAGCTACTCAGGAGGCTGAGGCAGGAGAATCACTTGAACCCGGGAGGCAGAGGTTGCAGTGAGCCGAGATCGCGCCATTGCACTCCAGCCTGGGCAACAAGAGTGAAACTCCATCTCAAAACAAAACAAAACAAACAAAACAAAAACAAAAAACTGTTCCAGAATGACAGGAATTTATTTTTTTGAGACAGGGTCTCACTCTGTAGCCCAGGTTGGAGTGCAGTGGTGTGATCATAGCTCACTGCAGCCTCAACCTCCTAGGCTCAAGTGATCCTCCCACCTCAGCCTCCAGAGTAGCCAGGACTACAGGAGTGCTCCACCATGCCTGGCTAATTTTTTGCATTTTTTGTAGAGTCAGGTTTTTGCCATGTTTGCCCAGGTTAAATTTTTTTTAAATTTATGCCTTGCTATTCAATAAATACATATTAGAAGAGTAAAGGAAAGGAAAGCCCCTTGCAATAGAGCATCTAATATACTCTTTTTTCAAGAGTTAGGGTTTATCCAGTTCCAATTTTATGTGCAAGATTGAAAAGGCTGCAGAACTTGTTTTTGTTTTCTGATCTGTTCTAGAGGAGAAAGCTGAATTTCTCAATATTTAAAAACTTGACCTGGCTCTAAGCATGAGACATCACAAACAACTGCTTCGATTGGACTGAGAAATCAAAATATCCAAATCATCGTAGCCCCAAACAGCTGTTTAAAATGTATATGTTCTGTATATCCTCAAAATAGGTTTACTTTTAAACCTGAATACTGAAGAAGAAATAGTAAGATTCAACAAGGAATGCATATTGTAAGACAAATTAAGGCAAGCTTTCCAAGCAAAAATAAAATTGCACTGGATCTAAGTTAATCTTATGCCATATTTAAGGCCCTCTGTTCCAGTCTTTTTAGAACTATTGTTTCTGCTCCCTTGCCAAAAATATTTATTTTCAATCACTCTTTATTGTTTTTGTTTCTTGGCTTACGTCACAAAGAATGTTTTCTGATTCAGAAATTGTCAGGAAAAGAAGGCACAAGTACTGTTTCAATTCAATTATCTCCTCTCCGGAAAATTACATCATATCCCCAATGTTGGGTTCGTACAGGCTTAAAGTTGAAATCCTATCTTACATGATCATTTTGAATGCCCTTTTCACATTGATAAACACATCAATAAAATTTAATTAAACAAGGAACAACCTTCTTTCATTATATAAGCCTGAAATGGGTCCAATACTGCAATTTTGATTTTTTTTCCATTTTCAAAATACACTAGGCCTGCAGTATTTAATGTTTATATTTACCAATGTGCACTTCTCCTAGTCTCTAGTTTACCCAAGACTGAAAGGTTGCCATAATGCAAAGAAAAACAAAAAATCTTCCCAATGACTGCAGAGCTGGAGAATGCGAAATACTTAGGTACACAAAGCATTGCAGCAGGAATGCAGAAGGAGGTGGTCTATAGATGACAGAGGTGGTGGAGACAAATGGACATTCAATAATGTGCAGCGTTAACAGGGAAAGGTTAAAATGGCTGTGAAATAAGCAGGTATGAGAAGAAAACTGGTGCTTGGAGTGATGAGTGAAGTGGAAAAAGTTGTAGCTTGAAAGGCAGAAGGTAACTGACTTCATGACCTCTGATGCTGAGGATACAAAAGGCCTCCAAATCTTCATCGGGATTCAAGGTTCTGCATGACGAACATCGGCCAAAAAAAAAAAAAAAAAAAAACCAGAACACGGTAGTTCTTTGTTCGCGGGCCTACACGGAGGGGAAAGCTGCGCCTCCGTGGACTTCATAGTGGCCTGGACCTTCGGGCGCTGTCTGTCCAGGGACGCGTCTCGACACCTCACCTTTAAGTGAGAAAAGGAACGCCGACCTACCTCGCTGAGGATGTTCTAAGCCAGCTCTAATAATAGGCGGCAGCCTAATACTAAATGCTTGTGGCAGCTGGGTCCGGGGAAAACGGGCTAATTCTCCTTCAGGCGGAATCACTGCAGCCAGGGGCTAGAAAGGCCGGGCCAGGAGGGTTTCCCCTCCTGTAGTTTCGGGCCATGCTGGGGAGAAGCAGAAAAGGCCCGGAATGCGGAAAAGAGGGGAGAATGGGTGCTTTCCTCCTTAGGGCTGAGGCAGGAACCTCAGGAACCAAGTCGGAAATTTTCCTGCGGAGGGTGCCGCGAGGGTCCCGGGGTCGCTCGGCCCCTAGGCGCCCAGCTGCCAGCGGCAGGTGCAGAAGGAGATCTGGGCGTCATAGCAACCGCGCTCGCCACAGAGACGCAAAGGGGTCCTTCCGGCGGGAACCATAGAGACGACGTACGCCAATGGCGCCAGAGACTGTGCTTCTTGCGGAGACTGTTATTACAGCTCATACCATTGGCCTTCGGCTCGGGGGCGGAGTTGTCCCGGCCCGTATCGATAGTACAATTCATTCCATTGGCTTTGGAGACAACTGTAACCATGGTAACGGCATGTCGCGCGTTTGCGACTTAGCGAATACATTTTGTCTTGGGGCGTTCTAGTTCTCAAAGAGCTTCCCGCCAGGCCTCAACTACAGCCCGTGCCTACTAAACTTGGATTTATTTTTCTCTAAGTTCCTTCATTCTTAAAGGGGCAGGGAGTGCTAGCTCAAGAGTTCTGAATTTTAGGCCTAGAGCGTGTCACTAGCCACGTGGGGCACGCAAGATAAATCACAATTTTTGGACCGAGCTTATTATTGTAAAAAGGAAGACACTGGGCTTGACTAGAATTATCCCTAAGGCTGAAGCCCTTTAGAAGTCCTAAGCACTGAAAATTCAGGTAAGGTGAACCTTATCTCCCCCACCTATGTAATGCAAAATAAAAACTTATAAATGACACAAAATTTAACATACTCAATTGATATCTTTTTAGATGCCTTTATAGCAGAATTCAAGTTAACTATCAAAACTCGATTTTACTCATGTTTTGGGGGCCCTTGCTTTGCTGGTATCCCAAACACAACATTTCTTGGTCTTAACTCTAGTTCCCCAAGAGGATACTTTCCAAATCTTTGCTGGTTCTACATGCATTATCTGGACGTATCTTACTCTTTATATAATAAAGTGCCTCAACCTCTCCTTCTGGCACTAGACCTCTTGCAAGTGTTTTTTCTGAACTAAAATGCTCACCACCAGCACTTGTAGCCCACTTCACTCCTGTTTATCAGTTTAAGTATCACCTACTCAGGGAGACATTCCTTGATCCTCCATCCAAGATCAGGTTCTTACTTACCCTCATTGACTCATGTTCCTTTTCTTTATACACTTCCATTTGCTGTTAAAACACACACACACACACACACACACACACACACACACTCTCTCTCTCTCTCCCCCACCCCCCTGGAATTTTTACTTGTGTAAATATCTTTTTAAGTGCTCTGAATATAAATTAAACTGAAGTGGAAAACACTAAATAATTTCATGTAGAACACTGTTTTTAAGCGTTAACAAGTCAGGATATAAAGTGATTCCCAAGGGAGGTAATAATTATGGTAAAGACAAACATTAAGATCACTTCTACTTTTAACCCCACATATGCCCATTGTACATTCAAAGATGATGACAGTCATCATCCACATGAAGCTATGAATGCAGAGAAGAACATATTCTACTACTTGCCCTTCAGTACTGCAGCCACTGACAGAGCCCACTGCTTTTGGGGTTTTGCAAATTGGACCTGAAGTTCACTTAAAATCGTTGTCAAAGGAGCCTGGGTAACATAATAAGACCTTGTCTCTATGAAAAATAAAATATTTAGACGGGCATGGTGGCACACGCCTGTAGTCTCAGCTGCTCAGAAGGCTGTGGCAGGAGTGCTTGAGTCCAGGAATTCAAGATTACACTGAACTATGATTGGACCATTGCACTCCAACCTGGGTGACAAAGCAAGACCTTGTCTCTAAGAAAAAAAAAAATGTTTGCTCAAAGGGACTGCTGCTTCCAGAACAGTCTTGACTGCTGCAGTTATTTTTCTTCTGTTCAAGGTCACACTTCCTGATTAATGAAGTATTTCAGCCTTAGAATTTGTCAAATCTTCTCAATTAAATTTATTGTACTTCTATTATCAGACAGACACTGGGGCTACCCTTCCCTACTCCATGAAACACCATGAATTGTATTTTAAGTCAAATATTTATTTGAAACACAGTACCTGCTTCTACCTTAGTCATTAATGCTAATTTTTCAAATTGTACCCTGGACTATCCTACAGATCATTTAGGGAATTTTTTTGCACTATGCTACTTGTGCACTCCCAACCCAAAACCCAGGACAGCAAGAGATGTATTCAAAGTTTTTCAAAGATTCTCAAGGATTCAAAGATTAAGCAGGGCACTGGTGTAACACTGCTTTGCTAAGTGAGAAAAACAATAATTGCAACCATTTAGTGAGTGTCAATCAAGTGCTAGGCACCAGACTGATGCTTTTTGTTTGCTATTTCATTTAATCCTCACAATAAATGGCATTACTTTGCAAAGAGATTATCCCCATTTTATGCATGCGGACACTGAGATTAAGTCAAATGTCTAAGTTTATAAAGCTAATAGGTGGCATGGCTGGCTAAGTTGACTCCTAGCCCATACTCTACCACACTGTAATGCCTCCCTCAGGACAGAGATCACCAAGTGGCCCCTGCCTGGTCGCAGGTGGAAGGACATATTAAGTTAACCTGAAGAGCAGTCCTAAAATACTTGAAATGTAAACTGTTACCCTAATATGAGGTGCATCTACAATAAGAAGCAAAAAGTAAATGCAGTGAAAAGCTCATCATTCTACAATCTATCTTCAGGGAGGTATCCTTCTTTCCTACTTCTATGTTTGATAAATTTCAAACAAAACGAAACATCCTTTCCATTGGGTCAACTTTTGGACACACACTTTATTGCACTTAATTTTTTATACATCCATTTCCTAAACAAGACATGTTTATTCATCTTTTTAATCCTCATGGCTCAGCACAGGGCCTGACATACATAGGCATTCAACCAATATTTGATCACCAAAGCATGACCATTCATGCATCCATAATCCTCTTTTTATAGTATAAAGATGGCTGATATTCAGGCCCCCATGTATATTTTAAGGAATATGTAATTCCCAATAAGCTCTTCTTTTTAAAGGTGAGAAACAGTTCTAGTGTTCAATTTCAAAATCAAAGTAACATTCAGGTGAGTGTATCAGGTGTCATTAAAAGACAAAATACCAAACCATATTTGCCTGCATACCACTGCCTTTTCCCTTTCTTTCATTTTCTCTGTCCATATGAAAGCCACGGTTTTATTATAGTTTTCACCATCTCTAAGAGCCCTGAACAATTTTTGATCCTGTAAGGGCTTTTTACTTCAGTTTTTGTCACCTATAAAAGCTGTGTGTCGAGACTGAAGATTATCCACTATCTTCTCTTCTATCTCTATGCCTTTTTCTATTTCTTCCTCTGATAGCAATAACTTGGTTTCCGAGTCTTTAGTTACAATAAACACAAAGGACTGTCGTGACTCAAGGATATTAGCCACCACCACTTGATGCTGATAAACTTCCAAAGCCTTCCGAGCTCGATTAATTACAATGGCAGGGTCAGTCTCCAACTTAAAGGAAATTATAAATGCTTTGGGAGCCCAATCTTTAACCAAAGGAGAAAGCAGTTTTGGCACCATCTTCATTGTTATCTGTATTGGAAAAAGAAAAGCTTAATAAGCAAACAATGGCCATTATCTACCAGGTCAATCTCATGGGAAACTACGGAAACTAAGGAATCAAATTTAAGTGGGATTTCTCAACTATCAAACTTTTCAATTAAATGCTTAGTTTAAAAAGCCTTAGGGGAACACAGTGGCTTGGCCTGTAATCCCAGCACTTTGGAAGGCCAAGGTGGGTGCATCGCTTGAGCCCAGTTCAAGACCAGCCTGGGCAACATGGCAAAACCAGGTCTCTACAAAAAAAAAAATACAAAAATTAGCCAATCATGGTGGCACCCACCTGTAGTCCCAGCTACTCAGGAGGCTGAGATGGGAGGATTACCTGAGCCTGGGAGGTTGAGGATGCAGTGAGCTGTATTCGTGCCACTGCACTTCAGCCTGGGCAACAGAGCAAGACTTTGTCTCAAAAAAAAAAAAAAAAAAAAAAAAAAGCCTTGGTTCTGTAGAGTTCACAGGGATGCCTAAATTCAAGGCTCCATACATATTCTGGGGCAAACCATGTCTTCTGAATAAGCTCTGCCCTGCTCTGCCACCCTTACCACCATTTTTGAGGGTTTGAACCAAACCCTCAACTAAACAGATACAAAGAATCTGTTCATACAAATGTTTGGCAGAAGCCGAAATAAAGTTGGGTTTTTAAACCTCTCAGCCTAAATATTTCTTGCATTGGTAGAATGGCTCTTAGATTCCATTTTAAAATAGTCACTTGTAACACAACTTAGCAGTGAGGAAACTGATTTTATTTTCACTTGACCAAAACTCCTAGTACCTCATCCCCAATCCCTTCTCAGGGTAATGTTCAGTTGCTTTGTTACTTTCAAGATAGAACTAAAAACTATGAGATAAACTAAAGATCCCAGAGATTTAAAAGTGTGAAATCACTAAGCTAATCATCAGAATTTCCCCTAAAAAAAAGCTGTTAGTGTGATAGGGATCATATACCTGTTTATTTATACTTTATTTTTCTCCTTAGCATTTATCACTACCAAATGAGGTATGTATTTGACTTAATTTATTGTCTCCTCTGCAGAGGAAGCAACACAAGGGCAGGGTATGTTTCTTTTCACTGCTTTCATCTCCAGGTCCTACAGCAGTGTAGGACCTCAATCAACTATTCTACAAAGTCGGCAAATGCTCCACAGATAAGAGTTTCTCCTAATAAAATCCTACCTGTATCACCCAATAAATGACTAAGAACTCCCGAAGGTTCCAAGAAGCCAGATCATCTAAAATCACAACCTACCTTATCCATATTTCTTCCTTAATCTACAATAGCCCCCAACTAATCTACCCACTCCACTTTCTCCCTCTCTAGCTTCATCTTTCATACTGATGCCAGAATGTTGTTCTCAAACAAAAACTTTATCTCATTCTCCTACTTATGTGTCCCTTAGCTCCACAAGAAAAAGTCCAAGCTCCTTAAAAAAGGAAAACAAAGTCTTCTACAAAGCAAGCCATCTCTTCGGCCAGCTCTCCAGCCTTACCAAAGCACTTCGGTTCACAGCCCACTGCCCACTTCCAAATTCCAAGTGCCATACTCCACTTGGAATGACCTTTCCCACTTCGTACACCCTCTGCTCATTTTGTTTTGTTTTTTTGAGACGGAGTCTCGCTCTCGTCGCCCAGGCTGGAGTGCAATGGCACGATCTTGGCTGACTGCAACCTCCGCCTCCCGGCTTCAAGCGATTCTTCTGCCTCAGCCTCCGGAGTAGCTGGGATTACAGGCGCCTGCCACCACGCCTGCCTAATTTTTGTATTTTTTTAGTAGGGACCGGGTTTCACCATGGCCAGGCCGGTCTCAGACTCCTGACCTCAGGCGATCCGCCCTCCTTGGCCTCCCAAAGTGCGGGATTATAGGCGTGAGCCACCGCGCTCGGCTCTGCTCATCTTTTAAAACCCAGTTCATCTCCTCCAAGAAGCTTCATCGACTCCCCCAGGATTCACTCGCCCCATGATCTGACTGCACTTTGTACATACCTCCACTAGAGCATTTATCACTCTGTATTGTAATTATGTCTGTGTCCAGCTCCCTCACTAGATTGTGAAGTCCATGAGGGAGGGCGGTGTCTTATTCATCTCTGTATCCCCTGTGCCTAGCGAATACAGATGCAGAAAGGCCATCTCCAGATCAAGAGGAAATTAACCCAAGATTGGTTATATGAGATTAGATCTCTGGAAGAGAAGCGCCCATCACCTGCAGTGGGCCCCCAGATGACTGGATCTTGTGTTCAGGCATTTCAGAGACAGGAACATAGAAATCTGACACAGCCGCAGCCAAGTAAAACATCGCAGAAGGGCCTGCAAAGAGAAACACAAGGTGTAACAAATCGGCAAGGTACGGTATAGGATCAGCTTCTTCTCAACTTGGGTTCCCCAGCTGAGATCCGTGGGTAAGCGAGAGGTAAGGGGGTAAGTGGCTGCAGAGAAAGGCTGTGCTTCCAGGCAAAAGGGGTACCCCTAGGGCACGCACCTAGCGGATTAAGTGCCTGGGCCGCAGCCTGCAACAGATGCAAATAGTCCGCCAAAGTGGTGAACTCCACCGCCAGGAAGGTGCCTGCAGCCGCAGCCTCCTGGTAGCATCTCAGAGCCGCAGCAAAACCCGGAAGTGCATTCTCCTCGGCCTCCAGGCTCAGCAACCCCGAAAGGGCTGGGCCCGAAGGCCGCAGAGCGGACAGCCAAGTCTGGGGTGGGAAGCGGTGGGCATAGGGGAAGGCGGAGCGAGCGCGATACAAGAACAGGACCCCGTAGCCGGCGGCTAGGAAGACCTCGGCCGAGGTTGCACCACGCCGCCCGCTGCTGAAGTTGTCCAAGAAGCGCACCGGCCGCGCTTCCAGTGGGACCTTGGTGCCGCCTGACGTGACCAACACCACCCGCCGGCCCTGCGCGCCCAGCCTGGCCGCGAAGCGAGCCATAACCTCAGCCCAGCGCGCAGCACCGGGAGGCTGGGGGAACTCGGCTACCGGGTCCATTTCCGCCATCTGCCCCGCAGCCGGCGCCTGCGCACGCTCCGCGGCAGACGCGCCACGCCCCTTTTCCCCTACCTGGTGTAAACGCCGGGCCGCAGTGAGCGGGCGGTTCACTACCCTCGTTTTGACACTAGGTCCCGATCTCGCCAAGTCTGGAAATGCGTAGTTGTTCTGCCCCAGAGCCCAGCGAAAGTGACACTGCAACGAGGGGGATCCCCGGCTGCGTGGGCATCTGGTAGGGTCACGTTCCCTCACGTTCGTTTCCTAGCGTGGGTGAAGAACTGGCCATGTTTGACCCTTACCGGCCACTGTACGGGCCTTCAAGGACTTGGACCCGCTGGGAGTCCTTTCTCGGCCGTTTGACCCGTAGGACTTGTGGGTTTTGTGCTTCTTTTTATTTCTTTCTTTCCCTTTTTCAACTTCACCGATAGACCCAGATGTTAGTCGAGTCACGTCCCACCGCCCTCTGCCCTCGAAATGCTGCCAAGTACGCGGGCCCGCGATTGTCACGTGACGCCGGGGTTCAGCGTATCCTTGCCGGGCAACCGTCTTAGAGACCAGCATCTCTGGCTGCAGCATGAATGTGATCTATCCACTGGCGGTCCCCAAGGGGCGCAGGCTCTGCTGTGAGGTGTGCGAAGCCCCAGCCGAGCGGGTGTGCGCGGCCTGCACAGTCACTTATTACTGGTAGGCCCTGAAACGTGGCACCTGGGCGCTCTAACTCCCTCCCCCTCTCCCATTCTCGGGTCTGGCTTGGGTACCTTGCGTTAGCCGTGGCCCCTGACTCTGCAAGGGATGCCTCAAAAACAGGGGCTTTAAGACAGGCCCATAAGACTCCCGTGGCCTCATCTGCCTCATCTCCCATTTACTCATTCGTCATTCATGTTTTCTGAAGGCCTACTGTGTGTTACGCACTATTTTAGGTGCTGAAGTTACTTTGGTAGCTCGGTAGATCAGTTCTTTCAAAGATCTAACATTCTAATGTGGGAGACAAATCAGTAAAGAAACAGGCCGGGCGTGGTGGCTCACGCCTGTAATCCCAGCACTTTGGGAGGCCTAGGCGGGTGGATCACCTGAGGTCAGAAGTTCGAGACCAGCCTGGCCAACATGGTGAAACCCTGTCTCTACTAAAAATACAAAAATTAGCTGGGAGTGGTGCTGGGCGCCTGTAATCCCAGCTACTCCGGAGGCTAAGGCGGAAGAATCGCTTGAACCTGGGAGGCGGAGTTCGCAGTGAGCGGAGATCGTGCCACTGCACTCCAGCCTGGGCGACGAGAGTGAGACGATAGTGAATGGGGCAGTGTGTGGAAAGCTTCCTCTATGGAAGAAACATTTGAGCTGCGTTTTGAGAGGACAGTCAGAACCTGCTGTGTACAGGAGTAGTGAAGAAGGATAGGGCATTCCCGGCATCCAGGACTGCTAGGGCAAATGGCAAAAGAAGAGAGTTTGCTAACAGCTGAGTGGAGAACATAGTAGTGGAGGGAGCAGTCAGTGATTTTCAAACTGCAGGCCAGGGCCCTTTAGCAGTTTATGAATAAGTCACAACCACCATTTAGAGAAAACAACAACAACAAAGAAGAGCATAGAATGAGTAGAAAGTATCAGGTTAATCCTACCTGAACTGTTTCTTGAAACTTTTGTCTTAGTGTTTTATGTGGGCGTGTGTACAGGGAAAACGTATTTCTTACTATAGGTTGAGTCAAAATTAGCCAGGTGTGGTGGCACACACCTGTAATCCCAGCTACTCGGGAGGCTGAGGCAGGAGAATTGCTTGAATCCGGGAGGCGGAGGTTGCAGTGAGCCAAGATCACTCCATTGCACTCCAGCTTGGGCAACAAGAGTGAAACTCTGTCTCAAAAAAAAAGAAAAAAAAAAGTTGGAATATCATTGTGATAGGTAGTAGAAGTTTAAACCAAGAAGATAAAGGTTAGGGCCAGACAGTGACATGAGATCAAGGGTTTGGAATTTATCCCCTGGGAAACCATGGATGGTTTTGAGCTGACATGCTCTCATTTGTGTTAACGAAAGAGGATGGGCTGCAGTGTGGAAGTTACAGAGGAAGGTAGACATTGCCGGCTGCATAACAGATTAAGAAGCTGTTGCAGTACCTTCTCATACTGGCCTAGGTGTCCTTCCTCAGTGCTCTGAAAGCACTGAGTATGTTCCCTATCCTATTTACACTTAGAACATGGACTGAAATCATTTATTTATTTCCTTCATTAGGCGTATGCCCCACAAGGGTAGGGATGGCATCTGTGTTTTCATTGCTATCTCCTCTTTGGTGGCTTCATTGCATTTAGAGTATAATTCAGAATTTGTAACAGAAAATACAAGGCCCTGGCTATTTCTCTACCTTTACTTCCCACCGCACTCACCCCATTTTTTCTTTGCTGTAGTTATAGAGAACTGAAGTTCTAATTTGCTAAGTCCTTTCTTCCCTCAGTTTCTTTTCCCGGACTGTTCTCTCAGCTAGGAACCTCCCCTTCAACTACAAGCCTTCCTGGCTCTCTTTCATCTTTCAGTTCTCTGTTTAAATGTCGTTTCTTCAAAGAGGTCTAAACCCAGTCTCAACTCGCCGTCATACTTTTCTCACTCACAGTACCACTTTTCTTTGCTTTTTCTGTACTTTTATATTTTTGTGTTTGCTTATCTGATGTCTATGTCTTTTACTAGGCCCAGTGCCCACACATACCAGACACTCAATGAACATCTGTTGAATAAAACTAAATGGATAATAAACCCATTAACTTGGGCAAGGAACACAGGGGGAAAAGATGGTGGGCGTCAGATTTGGTTGTGGGCATAGAGTTTGAGAGGCCTTTGGGTCACCCCTGGAGAGATGACCAGTAAACAGCCGTGAGTAAAACCTGCCACTCAGGCTTGGGAAAGATTCAACCCTTTTGCCTGGTGTGAGCACTGACTTTTTCCTTAAAACACCCCTGTCCTCTTTATCCCTCCAGCCGGAAGTAATTCCTTCTTCCTCTGAACTGACTTTACAGTACTCTGTATCTCTCAGATGACTCATCTCATATTTCCCTTCATTTTAATTGTTGGTGAGTGTGTTATTTCAATTTTGTTATGCTCCATTAATGCTAGATACTACGTTAAATGTGTACGGAGGGACTATCAAGTATGCTAACTTTTTTTGATCTATGTCTGACCTGTCATTGTATGCCCCGTAGTCTCTAGCAAAGTGTCTTGAAATCGTTGGCATTTGTGCTTTTATTCCTTGGGCCAAAAAATAAAAAATAAAAACATGAAAAAAAGAAAGAAATAGTTGGCACTAATATCTGATGAATGCATGTATGAATTATCATCTTCTATGCCCTTCTATTTTTTTTCTTTTACTTATTTTACTTGCTTTTAATTCTCTTTAACACCTTCTCCTTTTGTTTTTTTTGCTTCCTTTTCTCCAGATTTCTATGTCTTTGTGTCTTGGAGTTTTCAAGATTTTTGATAAAACAAAACTGAGGTCGTTATTCTGTAGGTTTTGATGGTTGAATGTAAAGCACCTAGTACCCTGCCTGGAACCACATTGGCACACAGTAAATGTTCTTTTTCATCATCCCAAGTTTAAGGAGCAAGAAAGTCAGTTTGAATTTGTGAAAGTTTTTTTCTGTAAAAGAATTTTTTTCCTGATTATAAATGCAGTTCATGCTCACTGCAGAAAACCTGAAAATATAAAAAATAAAGAAGAAAAATAATCCATAATCCCACAACCCAGAGATTAATAACCTGAAATTTTGATGAATTTCCTTCTTTTCTCGGAATACATTTATTTTATATATTGTGTGTAATCTTGTGCATATTGCTGTATAGTGGATTACAACCATTCTCAGAGAATAGCACATTTTTATTTACTTAGAGACACAGTAGAACTTTTATTTTTTTATTATTTTTTTGTGACAGAGTCTTGCTCTGTCGCCCAGGCTGCAGCGCAGTGGCACGATCTCAGCTCACTGCAACCTCCAACTCCCAGATTCAAGCAATTCTCTTGCCTCAGCCTCCCAAGTAGCTGGGATTACAGGGATGCGCCACCATGCCTGGCTAATTTTTTTGTATTTTTAGTAGAGATGGTGTTTCACCATATTGGTCAGGCTGGTCTGGAATTCCTGACCTTGCGATCCGCCCTCCTCGGCCTCCCAAAGTGCTGGGATTACAGGACATTAGAACATTTTTAAGAAAAGGTAATTTTATGGAAGTACATACTAAAACATTGGTGACAGGTAAAAGAGACTTCAGTATCATAGGTTTGCATGAATTTAAATGTCTTTAGTCAGGGCATACATTCTGTAATTCACTACAAATACTATTGCTTCCTGTTCTTGAATACCACTTCACCGTTTGTTTTCTCCTCCTGGCCAGTGAAGGCATTTAAGTTTGTGCTCCTATGTCAAACAAAAGGAAAAATTGTTGCAAAAAATGTTGCAGATTACTAACAAAACAAACAGTGAAGTGGTATTCAATAATAGGAAGCTATAGGATCAGTGGTGAATTGTAGAATGAATGCCCTGCCTAAAGACATACAAATTCAGCTTAAAAAAACATGATAATAGCCAAATAAAACATGTCTGGCTCACAAGCTACTTAATTGTGAGCCCCGATTGAAAGCATTTATCCATTCCTACTTTATCCCTGACCCTGTGTTACGAGTGGGACAGATCAATAAGCAGGGAGCCCGCAAATATATAAATAAAGCTCACTTTGTTTAGAAAGGCAAAATATATCAGTTGCTCTCAGTGGAACAAAAGTTCGGGCATCTAAGTTAACATTTCCATTGCTTACAAGCCCCACTTGATAAATTCCCTGTGGAACTCAGCTATATCCTGGCTAAGTGCTTTTATTGATCTGTTTATAATAATTCTCTACCTCCCCAAAAACATTTTTAAATGGTTTCTGTTATTTCTTTGGTAGCAGTCACAACTTATAAAGAAAATACTTTAATTGCATTTCTGTTGTCCAAGAAGGTGGCGATATTGTCCAAGAAGGTGCTTGAACATGGCTGTATGTTGTCTGTGGCTGCTTTTGTGCTACAACAGCAGAGTTGAGTAGTTGCAACAGAGACCCTATAGCTCTCAAACCTAAAATATTTATCTGACCCTTTACAGAAAAACTTTTCTGACCCCTCCTCTAGATTATTGTTACCTGTTTTGAAATACGTATAAATGGAATCAAACAGTTAACTCACATTTAAGTGAAAATGTGTAATAAGCAATAGAAATGCAAAAACTCATAATTGTATGCATCTAACAACAGAGCCTCAAAATACATGAAGCAAAAACAGACAAAATTAGAGAGAAAAATAGACAATTTAATAATAATAGTTGGAGACTTCAATATCCTACCTTCGGTGATGAACAGATCTAGATGAAAGATCCAATATCCCACTCTTAGTAATGAATAGAACAACTAGATAGAAGATCAAATATCCCACTTTCAGTAATGCATAGAACAATTAGACAGATTAGCAAGGAAATATAAGACACGAACCATACTATAAACCAACTAGACCTAACATATCTATGGAACACCATTCAATAACAGCAGAATGCCTATTCTTCTGTAGTGCATATAGAACATTCTTCAGGATAGACCATATGTTAGACCATAAAGTAAATCTCAATAAATTTATAAGGATTGATTTCATACAGAGTATGTTCTCCACCTACATGGAATGAAATTAGTAGTCAATAACAGAAGGAAAATTGGTAAATTTACAAATATGTAGAAATAACACACTCTTAACCAATGAGTCACAGAAGAAATTACAAGGGAAGTTAGAAAATGCTTTGAGATAAATGAAAACAAAAACAACATACTAAAACTTAGATGCTGGCAAAGCAGTACTCAGAGGGTACTGTATGAATTTAGTACTCATATGAATTTATACTAATATACATTACATTAAAAAGAAGATCTCAAATCAGTAACCTAGCATTTCATCTTAAGAAACTAGAAAAAGAAGAGCAAATGAAAACATATTTATAAACTCCTTTATGTACAGCCCTGTGTTGGGTATAGACACAAGCTAGCAGAAGAAAGGAAAATTAAAGATTATAGCAGAGATAAAACAGAGAATAAAGAAACTACAGAGAGAATCAATGAGACCAAAAATTGGCTCCTTGAAAAGACCAACAAAATTGACAAACCTTTAGCTAGGTTGACTGGCCTAGAAAAGAAGATTCAGATTACTAAAATCAGAAATGAAAGTGAAGACATTACTACCAACCTTGCAGAAATAAGAGAGATTATAAGAGAACACTATGAGCAGTTGCATGCCAGTATCCCTGTGTGACTTCAGAATGTGAATGTGTGCCTGCAGAAACAATATACTCTCCAATCCCAACACAGTTTATACACCATCAAATAACCACATGGAAAAAAAAGACATTTGAGTCTCAGAAATGGCTTTGAGCTCCCTGCCTGGTTTGTGTTTGGCTTACTTTTCTGGTGTCTAGGGATAGGTCAGTAGGAGGGTTAATGGAATCTTAAGTCATGCCAAATATAAAGATCGTGAAGTCTATGTTTCTGTTGTCAGTGGGGTGGTACATCAGAAAGCTGACTGGGACAGCATCCATGAGAAAATATGTCAGCTCTTGATTCCACTGCGCACTTCCATGCCCTTCTACAATTCAGAGGAAGAACGGCAGCATGGCCTGCAGCAGCTGCAGCAGCGGCAGGTAGGGCCTACAGCACTTTCCAAGGTTAAGTCGTAGGTGCGGTGAAGCTGCCCAAGACAAGGGTCGAACTGTGTTGAGATCACTAAATTGTAACTTCACTGAGGGCAGAGACTTTGTTTTATATCTTTTTAAGTCCTCAGTACCATTCAGTCTGTTGTTTTCCACATTTACTAAATACTCACTGTATTAGTCTGCTAGTGCACAACCAAATACCACAAACTGGGTGGCTCAAACAGCATACATTTATTTCCTCACAGCTCTGGAGGCTGGGAAGTCCAAGATCAAGGGGTCAGCAGGTTTGGTTTCTTCTGAGGCCTCTCTTCCTGGCTTGCAGATGGCTGCCTTCCTGCGGTATCTTCACGTGGTCCTTTGTGTGCAAGCATCCCTGGTATCTCTTTGTGTGTCCAATTTCCTCTTTTTATAAAGGTACAAGTCAGATTAGATTAGGGCCTACCCTAATGGCCTCATTCTAACTTAATCACCTTTCTACAGGCCCTAGCTCCAATTATAGTCACACTGTGACAGACTGCAGGTTAGGGCTTCAACACATGAATTTTGGCGGGGGACACAGTTGAGCCCATAACATCCACAGATGCCAAGAGCCTGGCCATGTAATAGGAGGGTTAAGAATGATGTATGGATATACTACTGAATAAATAAAGGAGGTTAGCAAAACTTGCCACTATTATGTATAATGTTGAGTATTACTGAGTATTGAGCATCTCAATCACTCTAAAAAATTAGCACCTTATTATAAGCCATAAATCCCTAGACATAAGATCCATACATTTTAGTGTTATGACACTTTGATAGTGGCCTTAGAACAATGCAGAGTTAAAATTTTTTGTGATGTTAGCTAAACAGGATAATTCTGGAAGGGAAAATGAGATGTTTCTCTCAAAATTAACTCAACTATGAAGGCAGAAAGTTTCCGATTATCCTGAGACATGCTAGCTTTGCTAAAGTTTTATTAGAACTATAAGAATAATACTCATTTATTCATCTGATAACTCTATATTGAATGTTCATCTATGCTAAGCACTGAACTAAGATAAAAAGACACATGTTCCTGGGCCTTAAGGAACTCATAGTCCAGAGTTTACCCTCTTATATCACTTATGTGGGGCTTCACATCCACTCTAATACAGGGAGGCTCACTATGTGCCCTTAACTGGGTCATTAGGTGTTGGCCTTATCCCCAGGGCCATCTATATCCACCTCTGCCTTTAACTTTAGACTGTCTCAGATAGTCTGTTTCTCTCTTCCACAGAAGTATTTGATTGAATTCTGCTACACCGTAGCCCAGAAATACCTCTTTGAAGGGAAACACGAAGATGCTGTACCAGCAGCTTTGCATTCCCTTCGCTTCCGCGTGAACCTGTACGGCCTGAGCTCTGTAGAGCTTGTGCCTGCTTACCTGCTGTTGGCTGAGGCCAGCCTTGGTGAGTGAAACCGACTTGAGATCCCTGGATCCCCTAAGTGGTGCTATGTTTGGGTCACACCAATGATCAAAGAGTCACCCTTGACAGTGGCACTAAGACACCTATTGTAGAAGGAGCAGGGTTGCTGTAAAAGTTTAGCACAAGGTAGGGAAGGAGATGTCACAGACTTTTGTCTACAACTGGCAGAAATCCACTCAAGCTGGCCTGCACATAAAGGAGGAACTTTGTGAGGGTACTGTAGTATCCTACGGGAGCTGAGGCTTCATGAGGGACTAGAATTGGAATGCTGTAAGGAACCAAGGCTGGTGTCTTTCGTTCTCTCTCTTGGGCCTTGTCTCCTGTCTTTACTTCTCTCTGGGTGTCTGCTTTGCTATTTTCCCTCTCTGCAGACCAGATTTGTCTACCCTATGCTCACTGTAGAAGACAGCTACCGCAAAATGTCAGATGGCGTTTTTCAATTTACATGTTTTCTTGGTTCAAGGTAGGCAGTAGAAACTAATTAGCTTCTGATTTCCAATTACAAATTCGTAGAAGACAGAATTTTGTTGACATAGCTTGAGTGTGGGATCCACCTTTGTTGCCTGGGATCAGAGTCACATAGTTCAGAAATATAGGAACCTACCCCTATAGATGGGAGAGGCAATTCTGAGAGTATGGAGCAGACTTAGCAGACACCCTACGTGGTGGCTACTACAAAAAGAAAACTGGCATTTTGAGAGGAATTGATATTTTGAGCAATGCGGTGTTTTAGGCACTGTGCTACGACTTCATATATTTTAATAGCTACCGTTTAAAAAATGCTTCATACGTTTTAATAGCCACCATTTAAGAAAATACTTTTTTAAAAGTAAAACTGTTAAAATTAAGTACAGTATAAAGAACTTTTATCCCCTAAGTTCTCTGAGAGTAAGTTGCCTTCCTGGTTCCCTATCATTAGAATATTTCAGTGTCCCCTTAGTAAATGAGATAGATTGTATTGTGGTTAGGAAGGAAAATGTCTTTGTGGGAACCACACAAGGGGACCCTGTCATCTAAGAAGACCCTGTGCAAGTTTTTCAGATTTTCCCAATAACATCTTTATAGCAAAAGGATACAGTTCAGGATCACACTTTGCATTTTGTTGCCATGTGTTGGCAACAAAACTCTGGAATAGTTTCTTAACCTTTTATTGACTTTTATGACCTTGACACTTTTAAAAGTTACAGGCCAATTGTATAAAACATCTCTCAGTTTGGGTTTGTCTGATATTTCCTAATGATGGGGCTCAGGTTATGGATTTTTGGCAAAAACAGTACAGAGGTGATGGTCTGTTCTCATCCCATTCTATAAATGGGCATGTTTTCATTTTTTTTCATTACTGATGATGTTCATTTTAATTATGTTATTAGGATGGTGTCTGCCAGGCTTCCTCCCTGTAATGTTACTCTTTCCCCCTTCTGTAATTAATAACCTTAATTTTCATCTCTTGGAGAGGTCCTTTGAAACTATATAAATATTCCATTCCTCATCAAATTTTCAGCATATTTATTTAGTTATTTATATCAGTATTGCCTCTTTATTCAGTGGGCTTAAATCCATTACTATCATTAATTTGATGCTCAAACCGTCCCTGATTTGACCAGTGACAGCTCCCACTCAAGCTGGCTTCTACATCTCCTAGATACAACCCCATTTGTTCTTTGCTCACTTTCCTGCTTTCTGGAACATACCTCTAAAGAGCCCTGATTTCTTTCAGTGGAAAGTGAAATTCAGAAGCCAAAAGCTGTGCACTAGATGTACTCATGCCATTGGGGTGTTACTGCTCCCAGGCCTTCTCAGTGGAGTTAGGGAGTAAGTTTAAATATAATAATGGGTGTATGTATACACACATTACATCTGTATTTATTTCTATATGTATGTATCTTTTTTTTGGGGGGCGGGGACCGAGTCTCACTCTGTCACCCAGGCTAGAGTGCAGTGGCGCAATCTGAGCTCACTGCAGCCTCCCCCTCCCTGTTCAAGCAGTTCTGCCTCAGCCTCCCGAGTAGCTGGGACTACAGGTGCACGCCACCACGCCTGGCTAATTTTTGTATTTGTAATAGAGACGGGGTTTCATCATGTTGGCCAGGCTGATCTTGAACTCCTGGCCTCAAGTGATCCACCTGCCTCAGCTTCCCAAAGTGCTGGGATTACAGGTGTGAGCCACCGTGTCTGGCCTATATCTATATATCTACATCAATATCTGTATGACCACTAGTCTATACTGTTTGATCCAGATCTAATACAGCACCACAGGGTTCAATCTGATTTACTCCCATTCCGTAATTGCAACTCTCTTTGCTGACAGCTTTCACTTTCATTAGTTTATTTATATGTTAATCAGTTCCCCTGTATGAACAAATCCCTGCTCTCTAACTCCATCCTTTCCACCTTACAGATACCTTCTCCCCTTCCATGGCCTCTGACTCCCCATTCCAGGCTGCCTCTGCTGTGTGGATCTCTTCTCATTTGTGGGGGTTCTGACCCCCGATACCAGGCTGTTTGCCTGCAGGAATGCCCTGCTCACCCTGCTCAGGTCTGACACCCCATTCCAGACTGTCTTTCCTCCAAACTAATGAGAAAAGCACTGGACAAGAAAATACAGCCCAGGTTCTGTTTATCTCTGATACTGGCTAGCTATGGGATTCTGGAAAACTCACCCTAGCCCAAGTCTCATCATCTCTCATCTAGACCACTGCCTACTAACTGGTCTCCCCACATCTTCTCTGGCCTCCCTCCAATCTTGTTTGCATACAGAAATGTGACCCATCACTCCCTGAATAAAGATCATATTTCTAAAGCAACCCATGAGGCTGTGCTTGATCTAGCCCTTAGCAGGTTCTCCCACCTCAATTCTATCACCTTGTCTCTCTTGGATTCTTTTCTCCCTCCTTTCCAGTTACACTGACCAGCCTTCTCTCAGTTCCTCAGAAGCATGATGATTTCTTTGTTCGGAAAGGCTTTTCTGTAGCCACTCTCTCTGCTTCTCCTCCTCTTCCCTTCACCGAATTAACTCCTCATCATCTTTCAGGTTTCAGCTCAAGGGTGACTACCGCCTTGTCTAGAAGCTTTCCCAGGGCTCCAGACCAGGTTGGGTCTCCCTTTTTTTTTTTTTTTTTTAAGACAGAGTCCCAGTCTGTTGTACAGGCTGGAGTACAATGGCCTGACTTGCTCACTGTAACCTCTGCCTCCCAGGAGCAAGTGATTCTCCTGCCTCAGCCTCCCGAGTAGCTAGGACTACAGGCACACGCCACCATGCCCATCTATTTTTTGTATTTTTAGTAGAGATAGGGTTTCACTATGTTGCCCAGGCTGGTCTTGAACTCCTGACTTCAAATGATCCACCCACCTCAGCCTCCCAAAGTGCTGGGATTACAGGTGTGACCCACCGCACCCAGCTGGGTCTCTTTTTTAATATACTCATTTAAAGACCTATTCCTTTCTTCTGAGCACTTACTCCATTAATAATTGTATTCATTGATGAGATTATTTAATTGTCTCCCTGCTCCAGTAGACTGTAAGCTCAGGGAGAACTGGATCTGTGTCTGTTCTTACTCATCACGGATGTCTTCATGCTCAGCCCAGTACTTAGCACAGAGAAGGTACTAAAAAAATAATTTCACAGTACCTGAAACCTAGTGAGCACTGTGTAAGTATGTGTTGAATCTGAGTTCTCTTAACAGGATTATTTTAAGGATGAAATGAGTGTAATGACCATGAAAGTGCTTTGAAGTCTGGAAAGTGCTGTCTAAATGGAAGATTTCACTGTAACTTCACAGCCATTGGTTTAAAACCTTGCTAACCTTTTTGGAAGTCTAAAGAAATCACTTTCCTGTGTACATGTTTCTTTCCCATCTTAGAGATTCCTTCAGACTGGAGTGGACAGGTAACAGATATTCAGCTTTATTTTTCCTTTTTAGTAAAACTTTGAAATTTTAATCAACTAGAAATGACATTTTCAGTAACACTTCAAGGAGGAGCCACCTACTCATCTTCTCCCACTGTTATCAGCGCTTTGGAAGCAGGAGAGCCTGGGTTCAAATATCAGCTCTTTCTTTACTGGCTGGGTGATCGTAGGCACCAAGCTCTTCCTCACTCAGAGCTTTCACATATATCTCCTTCTGCCTGGGATGCTCTTTCCTTTCTCATACGTGGCTGGCTTTTGATCATCCTTCAGGTGTCTGCTTAAACTGGCCAGGTGTGGTGACTCACACCTGTAATTTCAGCACTTCGGGAGGTCAAAATGGGAGGATCTCTTGAGCCCAGGCATTCAAGATCAGCCTGGGCAACGTAGCAAGACCTCATCTCTAAAAAAAAAAAAAGAAAAGAAATTAGGTGGGCATGGTGGCATGCACTTGTAGTAGTCCCAGCTATTTGGGAGGCTGAGGTGGGAGGATTGCTTGAGCCCAGGAGGTGGAGGCTGCAGTGAGCTAGGATTTTGGTTACTGTATTCTGTTCATTTCCTTCACAGCACTCATGTTTTGTCTATTTATTGTATGCCTACTTCACTTGATTTTAAGCTTCTTGGAGTCAGGGATCATGTCTCAGTGTGCATTGAGCGTCACACATTGTGATAATCAATCAATTAGGTGAATATATGGTTGGTTGAATGAATGAATGAAGTTGCCTCCTCTTTGAATTCCTCATCTGATAATTATTTCACAGGGCTGTTGGCAGACTTAGACCACAGATGCAAAGGGACTAGCACAATGTCGGGCAAATAACAGGTCTTCAATAAATGCAGATTCCCTTTTCTTCCCCTGGGCACCTCACAGCCACAGCCTTTGACTCAGCTGTGACCACTGTATGCTGCATTCCTTCACTTTCATCACCAAGTCCTGCAAAATCTTCCCCCATAATATGTCCCAGATCTGCCATTAACCCAGTGTAAGCCTGTGGCCTCACCCTTCAGACAAGTACCACTGGTCTGTAAGTGGCTGTCCTTTCTCAATTCCATGAACTATTAAAATCACCCTAAGGGATAGTATCACTTCCTTTATGTCTTCACCACCTCCACTTCACCCTATGCCTCTCCAGGCAGGCATTGTCCATAAGAGGCAGGCCTGAACTTACACACTCACTGGTCACAAGCTTAGTTCTGACTGTAATCTCATGGGCTAGTAGCAGTCCATTCTTCTCACCTTACTCTCTCTCTCTATCCTCACAGTTTATTCTCCCAAGTATGCCTTTTCCTTTAGGACTGATGCTTGTTTAGCTGCTGGTTCAGCTGGGCCTTGGAGTCTTCCTTCTTTGGCATTGCCTCCTTGAGTGAGAACTGGATGTTGAAAATTTTAAATTTCCAATATCTGTCAATGCCCTGTACCCTTTTTTTCCCCATCTAAACAATCTTAGTTAAGAGTCATTTGCTTCTTCAAATTTGAGAGGACTTCAGTCTAAACCTCATATTTTATAGACAAAGCCTGGAGGGAAGATGTGACTAGCCATGTTCACATGAGCCAGGATCAGGGACTAGGCCTCGAGCTCCTAATCTAGTAGTTTCCCATTTTAGTTTGCCCTTTGACCTTCCATCAGGTAAAGTTACTTGGTTCTCCTTGTAGACTGCTTCCTCTTCATCTCTTTTCCTTTTATTCAGTGATGTGGGGTTACAACTAGAATAAAAGCATGCTTACATATGAACTAGGCCTGACAGGAAGGACACAGAGGAGAAGAGGGTTGGCTTATGAGGGGTTCGTGTCCTTATCTCCTGACCCTTCATTGGTGTGGTTTCTGCTGCAGCAGCTGTCACACCAATGCTTCACCCCCAGAGCACACCTCCTGCCCTGCAGCATGCTGACGTAGTGGCTTTCTATTCAGTTCTGACACATTTCCCTAGGAGCCAAGCAGGTAGGCAGGCCTCTGTATGTGTAAAGATGATAGGTAATAGACAAAAAGCTTTAAGTGTCAAGAGTATCTGAATATTAGCAATAAAGGTGGCTTTCCTTTCTCTTACCTTCCACGTTACTTAGTAACCGTGTGTTGTCCATTCTACTTCCTGTCTCTTTTGGATTGCCTCCTACTTCGTTCACTGTCTTGTTTCAGGCTCTTAAGCGTGCTTGCCCAAACTGTTTCAGACATCTTCCAGTGAATCTTCTACCTTTATTCCTCCCTTCTGATCCCTCCTCCACATTGGTTCCAGAGGAACTTTCTAAATTTAAATCCGATTCTCTCGCCCTTTTTGAAAATCCTCTAGTTTTTATCCACATGCATCAAGTTCCTTGGCATAACTCACTAAGCCCTCCATGACTTGCCCCTGCCTACCACCGTAGCCTCATTTTCTGCCACTCTGTCCTTCACAATTTGTGCTCCAGCATCACAGGCCAATACAGTTGGCCCTCCATATTTGCAGTTTCTGCATCTGCCCATTCAAGCAACCATGGATCAAAAATATTTTTAAAAATAACACAATGATTAAAAATGATACAAATAAAAACAATACATGATGTTACTTGTGGGCTTATAAACAAAAAAAGAAAAAATTTAAACTTAAAAAAGACAAATGGTAGAACAACTATTTACATAGCATTTACATTGTATTAGGTATTATAAGTAATTTAGAGATGATTTAAAGTATGAGGAATGATGTGCATAGGTTATGTGCAAATACTGCACTACTTTATATTAGAGCCTTGAACATCCTTATATTTAGGTATCTGATAGGGGTTCTGGAACCAAATCCCTGCAGCTATGACTCTGTATAGTTCTATGAACATAACATATTATTTCATATTTCTGTGACATTGCACATGCTGTTACTTCTGCCTGGGATGCTCTCCCTGCCTTATCTACCTGGAAAACTTCTTTTCATCCTCAAAACCCAGCTCAGACTCTGCTTCAGTGTCACTCTCATCTCATCTGTAGAATTAAACATTTCCTATCCTCTGACACTTCCAAAGCTTGTGTTTCTACTGCAATTATACTATATTGTAAATATATTTGTTTTCATGTTGCACGTTGAATCCCCATCACTCAACACAAGGCCTGGCACATAAAGGGTATTAAATATGCATATATATATTTCACAATTGAGATATAATTCACATATCATAAAATTCACTCTTTTAAAGAACAATTCAGGCCAGACGCAGTGTCTCACACCTATGTTCCCAGCACTTTGGGAGGTCAAGGCGGGTGGATCACCTGATGTCAGGGGTTTGAGACCAGCCTGGCAAACATGGTGAAACCCTGTCTCTACTAAAAATACAAAAATTAGCCCAGCGTGGTGGCGCATGCCTGCAGTCCCAGCTACTTGGGAGGCTGAGGCATAAGAATCACTTGAACCCTAGAGGCAGAGGTTGTAGTGAGCCGAGATCGTGCCACTACACTCCGGTCTGGGTAACAAAGTGAGACTCTGTAAATAAATAAATAAATAAATAAATAAATAAATAAATAAACAGACAATCCAGTGGTTTTAGCACATTCTGTAGGTTGTGCAACAGTCACCATGATCTAATTCCACAACATTTTCATCACTCCTGAAAGAAAGCCTGCAATTGTCAGCAGTTACTCCCTCTTAGTGCCTCCCTTACATTGGACCCCCTGTGGTTGCTTGGCCACCACTAGTCTACTTTCCGTCTCTATGGATTTGCCTGTTCTGGACATTTCATATAAATGGAATCACATAATATGTGGCCTTTGGTGTCTGGTTTCTTTCACTTAGTGTAGTGTTTTCAAAGTTCACCCACATTATAGCAGGCATCACTACTTCATTCCTTCTTATGACTAATATTCCACTCATGGAGATGGAGATGGAGATGGAGATGCCTCCTTTTGTTCATCCACTCATCAGCTGATGGACATTTACATTGTTTCTGGGTTTTTTTTGACTCTTCCAAATAAGCTGCTATGAACATTCCTGTGAGAGTTTTTGTGTGTCAATAAATACTTGAGTCAATGAATACATGAGTGAATGGGTAATGACTCATATTTCCTCTTGTGTTCTTTGACCCGGATATGAATTATAACCTTCTTTTCTGCTTTTGGGCAGGTCTGGGCCGAATCGTTCAGGCTGAAGAATATCTATTCCAAGCCCAGTGGACAGTCCTCAAATCAACTGACTGTAGTAATGCCACCCACTCTTTACTGCATCGGAACCTGGGACTTCTCTATATAGCTAAGAAAAACTATGAAGAAGCCCGTTATCATCTGGCCAATGATGTAAACAAGCTAAGTTATAACACCTGGATATTTCCAAAATCTAAATTATAACACCTGTGTATTTCCAAAGTCTGTTTTATTTTTTTTTAAACTGTGCATTTCTCTAAAACTTTCTGTTTACAACTGATTATTCGGTGGGATTTTAGCCATAACACAATTCTAATAACCTGAGATCAAGCATTTCTACTTCCTAGCTATTCAACCTTGGCCAGGTCACATATTCCTGAAGTTTCAGTTGCCCTAAAGAGTAAAGGGAGGCAAAACAGCACACTCGTTAAGAGAAGGGCTTTGCTGGCCGGGCATGGTGGCTCACGCCTGTAATCCCAGCACTTTGGGAGGCCAAGGAGGGCAGATCACCAGAGGTCGGGAGTTTGAGATCAGCCTGACTAACATGGTGAAACCCCGTCTCTGCTAAATATACAAAATTCACTGGGTGTGGAGGCATGTGCCTGTAATTCCAGCTACTCGGGAGGCTGAGGCAGGAGAATTGCTTGAACCTGGGAGGCAAAAGTTGCAGTGAGCCGGGATTGCACTCAGTCTCCAAAAAAAAAAAAAAAACAACAAAAATTAGCCAGGTGTGGTGGTGTGTGCCTGTAGTCCCTGCTGCTCGGGAGGCTGAGGTGGTATGTGCCTGTAGTCCCAGCTGCTCGGGAGGCTGAGGCAGAAGAATCGCTTGAACCTGGGAGACGAGGTTGTGTTGAGCCAAGATCACACCACTGCACTCCAACCTGGGCAACAGAGGGAGACTCTGTCTTAAAAAAAAAAAAAAAAAAAAGAATTAGCACAACCTCAGATTCCGTAGCCTAGCTTTTTAAACACACACACACACACACACACACACACACACACACCCCTTTATTGATACATACCATAAAATTCACCCATTTTAAGTGTACAATTAAATTATTTTTAGCAAATTTACAGAGTAGTGCAACCATCAGCGCAATCAAGTTTCAGAACATTTCCATTACCCCAAAGAGATCCCATGTATCCATTTGCAGTCATTTCCCATTCCTGCTCCAGCCCCAGGCAACCACTTCCTGGTTCTACAGATTTGCCTTCTCAGGACAGTTCGAACAGACAGAATCATGAGTGGTCCTTTGCCTCTGACCTCTCTCACCTAGCATGATTATTTTGAGATTCATCCATGTCGTTGCATGTATCAATAGTTCATTCCTCTTATTGCTGATTAGCATTCCATTCCTAAATATACCACAGTTTGTCTGTCCATTCATCAGTTGATGGATGTTTTGGTTGTTTCTATGTTTTGTGTATTTTAAATAATGCTGATATAAACATTTATGTACAAGTCTGTGTGGACATTCGTTTCCATTTCCCTTGGGTAGGTACTTAGAAGAGGAATTGCTGGGTCATGTAGTAACTCTATGTTTAATTTTTTTAGGAACTACCAAACTGTTTCCACAGAGGCTGCACCCTTTTACATTCCCACTGGCAATGTGTGAGGGTTTCATTTTCTCCATATCCTTCCCAACACTTTTTATTTTCTGCATTTGATTCTAGCCATCCTAGATGCAGTGATATCTCATTATGGCTTTGTTTTGCATCTACCTAATTACTAACTATGTTAGCATCTATTCATGTGCTTATTTTTCATCTGAATATCTTTTTGGAGAAATGTCAATTCAGATCTTTTGCCCATTTTTAAATTGGAATGTTGTAACAGTTTTTTATATGTATTCTAGATACAAGTCCTTTATCAGATATATGATTTGCAAAAAGAACTCAAGCACTCTCCTTCTTCCTCCTGCTGTAGATTTATTTTGCCAGTTGTGCATTTGGAACAGAGGACATTAGGACTTCAGGAGGCTACTTCCACCTGGCTAATATATTCTATGACCTTAAAAAGTTGAACCTGGCAGACACATTGTACACCAAGGTGAGCTGGGGAATGTGGGAGTTGAGCCTTCACTCTTAGGCTTGGTGTCTTACAACTTGTATTAGACTATTCATGAAAAACATACCATTCATGAGAAAGAGAGGCACAGAGAGATGAAGTGGCTTGCCCAAGATTATATAGCCTGATACATGATATACTCCATTTTCTTTCTTCCCGTGTCCGCACTACCAAAATAGACTAACCCTTAACATCCATAGGGTGATTAATGAATAATGAAGGATAGGTCAGTAAGAGCCAAACCCTTCAAATAGACTGTTATATGCTGTGTCATACCCATAGCAGCAAGCTAATGTGGGTATATTGAAGTGTGCAATAGAGAAGAAGAGGTTTCCAAGGGAAATCTATTGCTACAAGATCCTGTCAAGGGATCCAAGAACATGAGAAATTTCCATATTTACATAGAAAAGATTTCATACTGTTTCGAATATATTAAAATGTCATTTGTATCCATATAGTAACACCTCGCTTAGCAGGCAATCATTTGTGTAATAAATGTGTAATACAAACTTTCTGCTGATTGTTGATTCATGTTTTAGACCTGCTTCTGAAAAAGAGGCATTTTGCTGTAGCTTAAAAGCTTTAGAATCAGATAGACCAGGGATTAAATTCTGGCTATGCCACTTAACAGTTCTTACCAGAAGTCATGTGTGATCTGAACTTCTCTGAGCCTCAGTTTATTTACATGTAAAATGGGAAGAATAAGAATAAGAATATTCTTAATATTAATAATAAGAATATTACATTGGGATGTTATGAGGATGTGAAGGTTTCGTGTTGTATGTGCTGCACAAAAGATAAGACCCCACTAGGGCTACCCCAAGATGAGCTGCCACAGGCCGTTTGCATCACTTGTCACACTTACCTTGGTCAGGCCTGTTTGGGCTCCTAGGGCTCCCTCTGCCTCCAGGTACAGTACGAGAGAGAACCTCCAGGTTGTCCAGAAGCCGGGCCAAATGCGCTATTCTCCTCACCTGCCTGGTCCGAAGGCTGAGATCTGGCCTGCTTTTTGTATTACCTTCTCTTTTCCCAACAGGTCTCTGAGATCTGGCACACATATTTGAACAATCACTATCAAGTCCTCTCACAGGCTCACACCCAACAAGTGGATTTACTGGGCAAACTATTTGAGAATGACACTGGCTTGGGTAAGTGGCAGTTTTCCCTGAAGGCAGAGCAGTGACTTCATCTCACCCAATACACAGACCTCGTCCCTAAGAGGGAAAGCAGCTGTCCCTGTCGTGAAGCACACCATTGCCACCTTCCCCATGTTGCTGATGGAGAAAACTGAGACACGGGGATAAAAGAGATTTTACCAGTGTTGGGAAGAATTCAGATCCCTATCATCACACATAGCCATTCGGGGTTACTAAGGGACAGATTTAGAGGAAAAAAAGACCCCATCAAAACCCCCTGTGACTTCTGCAGAGCATCCATTTCTTGTGTTATCCCTCCAGGGCAGCAGTCCCAATCTTTCTGGCACCAGGGACCCGTTTCATGGAAGACAAGTTTTCCATGGACTGGGGGGTAGGGGAGGAATGGTTTCAGGAGAATTCAAGTGCATTACATTTATTGTGCACTATGTTTTTATTATTATTAATGTATTGTAATATGTAATGAAATAATTATACCTTGCATCATAATGTAGAATCAGTGGGAGCCCTGAGCTTGTTTTCCTACAACTAGATGGTCCCATCTGGGAGTGATGGGTGACAGTGACAGATCATCAGGCATTAGATTATCATAAGGAATGCACGACCTAGATCCTTTGCATGCACAGTTCACACTAGGGTTCGCGCTCCTGAGAGAATCTGATGCTGCCGCTGAACTGACAGGAGGTGGAGCTCAGGTGGTAATGCAAGCAATGGGGAGTGGCTGTAAATACAGATGAAGCTTTGCTCACCCCCACCACCCCTGCTCACCTCCTGCTGCGCAGCCCGATTCCTAACAGGCCACAAAACAGTACTGGTCCATGGCCTGGGGATTGGGGACTCTTGCTCCAGGACACGTAAGCCAAAGTAGACTCTACACAGAAGTTGCATTGCTGATTTCTTCTGGTGCCTTAGCTTCATGCTTTACTGAACAGTGAGCTGCTCAGTGGCAGGGCCCAACTGGATTAGACTGTATTCCCCAGCGCAGCAAGGGGCTAAGTGTTGAATAGTACCATACAGCATCATGCCGTCAGAGACAAAAGACACAGAAGATCCAGTTTCTGCTCAAAAGAGACATACAGTGCAGTTAGAATCTATAGGCAGTAACAAAAGAACATTCCTGTGAGTACAAATTATATTACAAGATGAGTCCCAGAATGAAGAGGTGAGGACAGCTGGGTGGTGTTGAAGAAGGAAGACTCTTTGGAGGAGAGGTTTTGAGCTAAAGTTTAAAAAATTAATAACTGTATTGAATTTTCTCGAATTATGTAAATAGTTCATGTTACAGCTGAAAACTTGGAAATCATAGATATCCAAAGATAGCCAACCTTAACATGATGGTGTATATGCTTTTCATCTTTTTCTCTAAGCTTAGTACTTGTATAAGTGCTTTTAAGTGCATGTAGTAACTTCTCAGTAAATGATGACTAAAGTAGGACCAAAAACTACTGGGGAAAATAGTAAACAGACTCTCAGAGGGAAGCATGAAGGTTGTTGCTTATGCATCTTTGGCCTAGACGAGAAGAGTTAAGCTGCTACAGCTGCAATAAGTCCCTTCCCCCAGTTCTTTCCTCTCAGCTGTAGAGTGGAAGCTAAATTGGACCCAAGGAATCTGCCTGTGACAAATTCTCTGTGTTTGCAAGCCCAAGAGATCTAGAGTTCAGGACTCCGAAAGAGAGAAACCTTAGCAACTTTGGGACCTGTGGGAGTGAGCATATTTTTAGGCTACTCTGATGATGACATGCTAAGCAAAGCTGGAAAGTGGACTGAAACTCCTGCTTCCACGCACGTAGAGGGAGTCCTCTAGGTAAAAAACTTGCTGTAGTTGGTGCTATTTCCACCAGTGCCCCTGGGAAGGCTTCAGCAGACCAGGCCCTTTAACAGCTGAGTGTTTTTGATGAGGGCAGACTCAGTTGCCAAGAGCCTGTTTTTTGTTTCTTCCGCTTCCAACGCAGATGAAGCCCAAGAAGCAGAAGCCATTCGCATCCTGACTTCAATCTTGAACATTCGAGAATCTACATCTGACAAAGCCCCTCAAAAAACTATCTTTGTTCTGAAGATCCTGGTCATGCTTTACTACCTGATGATGAATTCTTCAAAGGCAAGTTTCCCTAAAAAAGCAACACGTCTAAAATGAAGGTAGAAATTCATCTAGTTGAACTCATTTGTGTTTTGCCCAATTCCAATAGCTTTTGCCCTCAGGGCAAGCCCTCACTCCAAGGACGTTCAGATGCTCACGTTTCTCCTGTGTTGAGTCCAGCCTGCATAACGGAAGCTGGATTGTCTTCTTCCCCCGAGGGTTCCCGGGCTTGCATAGACAAAGAGAGTCTGGGGCAGTGCTGGGAAGCCTGCAGGGCAGGAGGGCTCCGGGGAGGCTTGGAGGGATGAAGTAGCAGCTCTAACTCCACTCGGTTACTGAGTTCCCCGTTGCTACGGGGATTCAGACAGAAATGCATTGCCATGAAATGATTCAAAAAGTAACTGTTTTTGAGTACTTTTACATACTAGTTGTTGGCCTAAACCCTTTACTTAATTATCATACTTAATGCTTACACCAACATTGGTAAGGTAGGTATTTTATTATCTCTACTTTACAAACAAGGAAACTGAGGCACTGAGAGGGTCAATTCTTTGCCCAATGTCTTAAAGACAGTAAGTGGCGTATCTCAGGTTTATTGACTTATTGTTTGATTATCTCATTCATTCAAACATTTATTGAAAACCTACCATTTGCAAAGCACTATTCTTGGGACTGGGGATACAGTGGTGATCCATACGTTTCTTATCTCCATGGCACTGGTGTTTTTTGGAGGAGTGGAAATAAACATATGTATGTGTAATATAATTTCAGATAGTAGGAACTGCTATAAAGAAAACTAGGCCAGGCACAGTGTCTCATGCCTGTAATCCCAGTACTTCTGGAGGCCAAGCCAGGATGATTGCTTATGTCCAGGAGTTCAAGACCAGCCTGGGCAACACAGTGAGACTCACTCTCTACTAAAAATTAAAAAAAAAAAAAAAAAATCAGCCGGGCATAGAGGTGTGCACCTGTAGTCCCAGCTACCTGGGAGGCTGAGATGAGAGAATTACTTGAGCCCAGGAGATTGAGGCTGCAGTGAGCCGTGCTTGTGCCACTGCACTCCAGCCTGGGTGACAGAGCAGGATCCTGTCTCAAAAAAAAAAAAAAAAAAAAAAAAAATTAGAAGAAGAAAAAGCAGTAGGCAGGGGAGAGAGAGGAAGCTGGTTGGAGGGAGGCCTTTTTGTGTGGGTGACATGAGAAAATTTAAGACTCCTTTCCTCCCTCCTCCCTGTCTTCTTTTGTTTCTTCAGCTAACTTTTACTAAGCACCTGCAGTATACCAGGCCTGGAGGAGCTCACAGGTTATAATAGAGTGTGAGAGCGAAGACCAGAGCACTGTAGGAGCACAGAGGAAAGGCACTAACCCTCTCTGGGATAGGAGTAGGAATGCGTGAGGAATAGGAAAATATTTCCACTGAACTTTCAAATTTACATTGGACAAAACCTCTTTTCTACAGTGCAATGTCCAGTTTTCCACTGTATACTCAAGGAAGTCATGACCCCAGGGTGTGTTAGATCTACAAGAGGCCTTAGACAAAAGGCACACATCTATCTATCCATCAAGACTGGCACCTCACTTCCTTCAAGCCGTCACTTGACTCAGCTGTTTTCTTTTCAGTGAAGCGTTCCCTGCTCTCCCTGTCTAAAACTGCAACCCCCCACTACTACCTCTAATGCTTCCTATCCCCTTTTTTCATGCTTTATTTTTTTCCTTAGCATTTATCCCTATTTAAGAGACTATCGTGTTTTACTTAATTGTCTTCTTTATTGTCTTTCTCCTCTACTTCACTGTAAGTTCCATGAGAATAGGAATTTCTGCCTATACTCACAGGACCTGGAACATAGCAACCATTCAATAACTATTTATAGGAAGGAAGGAAGGAAGAAAGAAGAGCTTCTTACCAAGTCAAAACTCTGGGCCACATGGCCCCCAGGACCACCCCAGGGTGGTAATTTACTTGTGGCACCTGTCACCTCTATGCCTTCCAGTGATGGCCTCTAGGGCCTGATTAAAGTCCTACAAAGATCTCACTTTGTTAAGAAGGTATACTTAGTTTGTGCTTAGTTTGTCAAGTCAGGTTGGGATTTTTTTCTGGTGCCCTGCTGCCCCCCCCAGTGCACATGTGGCTAGCTGTAAGGGCCCAGTGTGTTTACAGGTTTATCAACAAGAGCTCAGTGGGTGGTGTGAAAAGGTGATGAGTTCTCTCTCATGTTTCTGGAGTTGAGCACAGATGGGGCTTCCCAGTGTTATAGATGGGGCTTCCCAGTGTTATGCTTTCCTGTGATGACTTCCTTTTGTCACTACAATTCTATTTCAGGCACAGGAATATGGCATGAGGGCCCTCAGTCTAGCCAAAGAACAACAGCTTGATGTCCATGAGCAAAGCGCCATTCAAGAGTTATTAAGTCTCATTTCAACTGAAGACCGTCGCATTACTTAGTGACCCATGAGCTCTGCATCAAGGGTTATTCCAGGAGCTACGGAACATCTAATATATTCCAGCCCTGCACAACTGCTTTGAGGTACTGTAGACGGCTGAAGTTTCCACCCTCTTCCCCTGGGATTACACACATAGCTTGTATTTTTTTCTTACACAGCATATTGTGGGAATATAAAGCTTTAGGCACAGAAATCAGTAAAAACTGTGTTTGTCATGACCTTTGTACTTGATTTATCATGACTTTGTATGAATAATATGTAGTCAGATCACTAATATGGTATTTGTAATTAAACTACAAATAGTTTGTCATTTTCCCAGAAGTCTCCCAATGATGCATGTCTCATACACTTTTGCTAAAGGAGGGGTAAATGAGGGGGTAGGGAATAAAGCTATATTGGAGCAAAGTTTCTCTATTCTTAATTCTATGCTGGAATTAATTTAGTGTTAATCTGAGGTAGATTGTGATAAAGTACCCATTATAATTCCTAGAGCAATCACTAAGAAAATAACTCTAAAAATAGTTAAAAATAACAAAGGGATTACTATGGTATGCTAGAAAATATCCACTTAAAGAAAAGAAGGTGGGATAGACGAACAAAAAGGACATGAGACACATGGAAAGCAAATAGCAAAATGCAGGCATAAGTTACACATAAGGTCTTTCTGTGCCAGAGGAGGCCCCTGGGCCTGTGAAGGAGCTTCAGTATAGACTGACTGAGACGTCATTCCAGGGTGGTGTCTTTCTTATCTCAGACAATAATTGGAAGCAGACATGGGCCATCTATACAGTCTAGGGGAGAGGCACTCTGAAAGATCCCCTGTGATGGAGAGGACAGAGGGTGAGCGTAGGACTCAGACATGCCTGAGCTCAAATTCCAGCCCTCTCACATCATTGCTTTGTGACCTTAATCTCCCCATAGCCTCATCCATTACTATTGTAAAATGGCCCAGATGTGGCCACAGCTGTATCAGCTCGTCCCATCTTGATGACTCTGGTAATTTAGCATATCCTTTTTATTCTCCCTTAGTTCCTTTCCAGACTTGCCAAGCAGCATTTTGCTTCGTGAGTAGATCTGCACCCAGGGAGAAGATATGCAGGTCAAGAACCTGTCAGAGAGTTTTATGTTCCTCAGTGTAAATTAATTCACTCAGACACATATAATAAAAATAAGTCAGATGGGTCACCCTGTCCCTTCAGGTAAAATCAGCTGGAACCCCGCCCCCCACCCTTCCATACTTCTGGGCATTCTTATGCTTCTCCAAGATGGCTATGAAGTCCCAGGGGCTTACTTGTCTTTCAGCCATCTCTTGATCTAATTTTCAGCCTCAGATGAATTCTCATTCTCCAGTCAACATTGTGTAGCACTTTATTCTTCTCTTTAAGGACAGAGACCCTTCTTGTTAGCTCTTAACGCATAACCCCAAATATGAGTCAGCTCTTTCAAATAGACTCTTAATGAAGACTGGAGGAGTAAGGAGGAGGATCAACAACTCTTCAGCAGACAATTTAAAAGAAAATATTAGAACTTACCTCTTCTAAAAACATTCTAAAAAGTCAATTTTATTAGACTTTCACTCTATTCTTTATTCCTTGGCCTCTTTCTGCCTTCTCACTCCTGTCTTATCTATTCTCCTGAATTCCTGTTCATTAACCCTTCTGCGTTGAATAAATTTATAAAGTTATTGTTTAAATTTATTGTTTCTTTTTTAAAATTTTTATTTATTATTATTTTTTTGAGATGGAGTCTCGCTGTATCACCTGGGCTGGAGTGCAGGGGCGCGATCTCCACTCACTGCAAGCTCCGCCTCCCGGGTTCACGCCGTTCTCCTGCCTCAGCCTCCCGAGTAGCTGGGACTACAGGCGCCCGCCACCTTGCCCAGCTAATTTTTTGTATTTTTTTAGTAGAGATGGGGTTTCACCATGTTAGCCAGGATGGTCTCAATCTCCTGACCTCGTGATCTGCCTGCCTCAGCCTCCCAAAGTGCTGGGATTACAGGTGTGAGCCACTGCGCCTGGCCAATTTATTATTTCTATAGACTGATTTACTTCTTGGCTGTAGGCCACAATTTTCTGTTTTTTTTTTCACGCTTAGTAATTTAATTTTCAGTTTTTCTTCTTTTCTAACACATGCATTTAAGGCTATAAATTTTACTCTATATACTGCTTTAGCTGATCCCATACATTTTTAAAATGCAGTATTTTATTTTTCTAAATATTTCTTATTTTTTATGACTCATGAGTCACTTAGAAATATGATTCTTAATTTCTAAAATAGGAGTTCTAAAACAACTTCTTTGCTATTGATTTCTAGCTTTATTGAGGTTCTGCAACATACTGTATATAATTTTGATTTTTAGAAATGTTCTTTATAGAATGTGGTCAATATTTAAGTGTTCTGTGTGTGCTAGAAAATAATGAAGTTATTGGGAGCAGTGCCCCTTAAGTCAAGTTTGCTCATATTTTCAATTCTTGCATATTTTTGCTGACTTTTTGTTCATTTCTAAGAAAAGTATAAAATCTATCCACTAACATTGTGGATTTATCTATTTCTCCTTGTAGTCCTGTTAGTTTCTGCTTTATATATATGTGTGTATATGTATTTTATGTATATACATATATTATATATGCATATATAATATACATATATTCTATTATACATATATTATATATAATTATATATATATATATAGTTTTGAGACAGAGGCTCACTCTGTCGCCCAGGCTGGAGTGGAGTGGTGCGATCTTGGCTCACTGCAACCTCTGCCACCTGGGTTCAAGCTATTCTCCTGCCTCAGCCTCCCAAGTAACTGGGATTACAGGCATGTGCCACCATGCCTGGCTAATTTTTGTATTTTTAGCAGAGACTATCTTGGCCAGGCTGGTCTTGAACTCCTGACCTCGTGATCCACCTGCCTCAGCCTCCCAAAGTGTTGGGATTACAGCGTGAGCCACCGCCCCGGCCTGTTTTTGCTTTATATTTTTTGAGGCTTTGTTATTAGGTATGTACACATTTAAATATTATATTTTCCTAGTGAATGGAATTTTTTGTATTATGAAGTGTGAGTCTCTTTATCTCTAGTAATGTTTTGGGCCTTAATTTTGATCTCATATTAATATAGCTGCATTCACTTCCTTTGGGGCTGGATTGCTTGTTATCAGCTAGGCGTCATTACCGTTCCCTTCATCATTTACCTCTGCTTCTAAGGGGAAGCTTAGAGCTATAGTTCTCAGTATCCCTCTCCTTTTATGATTCTGGATAAAATTCTGTCAATGAGGACCAACTGCTCAAAATTTGGAAGCTGCATAAGGAACAACCATTTACCTTCCTGCGAATCATCCACTGTTGTTTTCCTGGATGCGGATTTCCTGTGAAAGCAGCTTGTGCCCTTTGCCCCCGATCTTGATCACCCAGCTACTTCAAAGATTGTGTATGCCTCTTATTCTCGATATTAAATAAATTTCCTTATTCAAAATGCCTAGGGAAGTTTCTGTTTTCCTGACTACACCTTGACTGAAACTCTTGATATTTCTTCACACAACCTTTTACTTCCAAACAATTTGTATCCTCAGAGGTGTTCTCACTATGTTATGCAGGCTGGATTTGAACTCCTGGGGTCAAGAGATCCTTCTGCCCCAGCCCCTTGGGTAGTGGAATTGGAGCAGGCACCACTGTGCCCAGCTCTTAATGTTTGTGATGCATCTCTTGTAAAAATAATATGATTAAGATGTTTTTATATCTGTCATTCTTAAAGAATCATTTAGTCCATTGTTTACACACTAAATGATGTGGGTTTTTAAAAGTTATTAGAGTTTAAATCTATGGTCTTATTTTATGCCTTCTATTTGTTCTGCGTGTTCTGTTTTTTCCTTTTCTTTCTTTTGGATTGATTACATATTTTTTCTCTTTCCATTTCTTCCACTCTGCAAGTTCGTAGTTTATATTCCGTGTTTCTATTCTTTTAGTGATTGCCCCAGGAATCCAAGCATTTGTTTCTTACTTAACAAAATTTAAAGTTATTTAGGAAACCCTCATCCCTGACAATAGAAGGTCTTTAGAATCTTTTAACTACATTTACCTCCCCCCAACTTATACCTTCTTATTATTTATTTCAAATATATCTTAAACTCATGTCATAATTATTTTGTAAAGTCGTCGTATTCCTTCTTTTCACATCTTCCATCTTGGCTCACATTACTGATAAATATTTTAGTACTTCCTATAGTGAGGGCCTAAAGATGGCAAATTCTCAGATTTTCTTTCTTTTATTAATTTGAAAGTGTTCTTATTTTGCCCTAATTTTTTTTTACTCTTCAATGAAAATGTATTTCATTTTTATATATGATTTATTGAGGCAGGAAATAATCTCAGTTCTGAACAGCTCTACAAAATGTGGTTTACTTGGCCGGACGTAGTGGCTCACGCCTGTAATCCCAGCACTTTGGGAGGCCAAGGTGGGTCGATCATGAGGTCAGGAGATCAAGCCATCCTGGCTAACACGGTGAAACCCCATCTCTACTAAAAATACAAAAAAATTAGCCGGGCATGATGGTGGGCGCCTGTAGTCCCAGCTACTCGGGAGGCTGAGGCAGGAGAATGGTGTGAACCCGGGAGGTGGAGCTTGCAGTGAGCCAAGATTGCACCACTGCACTACAGCCTGGGCAACAGAGCGAGACTCCCGTCTCAAAAAAAAAAAAAAAGTGGTTTACTTGACCCCAAAGAGTATAAGTAGGTTGAAACGAGCCAGGATTTCTGGTGATGCTGTGGGTTCCCTATAGAGTGTCTCTTATCTTCCCACCTGGTAATCACATCTTTCCTAAGCGTCCTCAGCAGAATTCACAAGGGTGGAGCTGAAGGATCATCTCTGAAAGGCCTGATTAAAATTTTCCACTAGCAAGCACATATGCACTGTTACAAATATATCATATCGTCTACGAATCTTTATTTAACAAAAATTCACTGAGTTGCTGCTCTACGCTCTCACTATATAGCATTTTATCATTGCACTCTATGGCTTTCTGCTCTGCCACAGGGCCTCAGATGACCAAGATTGGAACCAAACTGCTCTGCCACCAGAGGCCTTGCCATGTCCCATTACAGATACACATTGTACAAATGAGGTGTCCCTGTTCTCACGATGACTCTGTGAAGTACGACATTTCTCAAACACAATAGGTCACACAAAACAAACAATTGGCAAAGAAAATGCTTCAGAAAAGATGGTGAAGCATTATTTGGATGACAGAACCATGCAATCATTTTGCCAAACAGAAAACATATGTCTTTGCTAATATTCATCAATATCAGTGCAATGTGATAGAGATAAATATTTTATATTATGTACATACATACACAAACACACTTTTAATAGCTAATATTTAAATAAGCACTTTTTAAAAGCACATGAACAAGGTTACTATTGGGAGCAGGATGTAAAACCAGGATTGTATATTATAAGCGTTTTCCCATGCACACCTTTTTCAGGATTGTGTATCTCCCAGAACATCTTAATGAACATGGCAAAAAAGAAAAATAACAGTTTTCAGTGAAAAAAGGTGGTTCATGGTTTAAAAGTCAAGTTTTACCACAAGAAACCAAGTTGGAGGTAAAGGTTGAGGAAGGTAGCAGCCAAAAATGACCACTGTAGTTTTGTTTTATTTTGTGTGTGTGTGGTTTGAGCAAGTGGTTGGCATTGTGCACACAATTGAGGAGGCCCTGAAAGAGGGGCAGGTTTGTTGGGGAAAGATAAAAACATGAATTCAGCTTTAAACATGGTGAATTTGAGACGCTTATCAGACATTCGAAGAGAGATGAAGGGTGGGCAACTGGATATGCCATCTGACATTAAGAAAAGAAGCCTGGGCCGAGCACGGTGGCTCACACCTGTAATTCCACACTATGGGAGTCTGAGGCGGGTGGATCACCTGAGGTCAGGAGTTCAAGACCACCATGGCCAACATGGTGAAACCCCGACTCTACTATAAATACAAAAAAATGAGCTGGGCGTGGTGGTACACACCTGTAGTCCCAACTACTCAGGAGGCTGAGGCAGGAGAATTGCTTGAACCTTAGAGGTAGAGGCTGCAGTGAGCCGAGATTATGCCACTGCACTCCAGCCTGGGCAACAGAGTGAGACTCTGTCTCAAAAAAACAAAAAACAAACAAAAAAAAGAAGCCTGGGTTCAGAGATAAATTTGAAAGTATCGCGTACATGCTAATTAATACCAAGGAAATGGAGATCATGTAGGGATGAAACCCGCAGCTAAGGAATAGAAGAAAGCCTAAGGAAACACTGGAGGAAACAACATTTAATGGAGAAGAGGTGAACCCAGCACAGGAGGCTTATGTAATTTCAGACTTATTCAGACTACTCATTCAAAGAATTCCTATAATACCTTTCACCCAGATCTCCCACATGTTAACGTCTTACCACATTTGCTTTATTTTCTATCTCTAGAAACCCATTATTTTCTGAGCCATTTGAAAGCAAATTGCAGACATGATGTCCCTCTATCCCTTGATATTTAATGTGTATTTTCTAAAAACAAGGACATATTCTTACATATTCTTATTGGAACAATCACCAAAATGAGGAAATTGACATTGATATGATACTATCAGGCAATACAGTACAGACCAGTTGTCTTAATCATGTCCTTTAGAGCAGAAGAAAATCCCTGGACAGGCAGTGTGCTCAGCTGCCACTTCTCTTTAGTCAGAGGAGTGCCTTTCGACGTGGCACAAGTGCTGCCACTCCAAGGTTCCCTGACCCATCTCATGAGAATTTCAGCCAGAATTTTCTAACAAAAGAAGATGCTTAGGCCCTTGGGGAGCTCTAAAGAGCTGTGATTCACCGAGAGTACAGTAGGCGTAAGGCTGGTGGAAGAGTGATCATTTTTGAGAGAAGCCTCTCCCCAGATTTAAGAAGTGCTATTAGTGAAAGCAACAGCTGCAGGAAAAGCAGCGGGTACCAGCGTGATAGACAGGTAGGTGCCAGCAGCATGAAGCTGGGAGAGTCCCAGAGGGAGACCATGTGACTCTGGGAAGTAGAAGGGGAAGTGTCACAGGCTTATTCTTTGAGGAGAGGAAATCCCAAGATCCCACAACTTGGGAAGGCATCTGCAGCCAGCCTGAATATCGCTCAACCTGTGCCCCTGCAGCATGGTTCCTGCCAAGGCCACCGTCAAGAGGGTAGGAAAGCCATCAGCAACCTTTCCAGAGTACTTCCTTTCCCACCAAATATTGCTGGTCTACCATGGAGCTAAATGCAGTTCTCTGTGAGACAATGGGGGAATTTGAATATGGACTGGGAATTAGATGGTATCAAGGGATTATTGCCAATCTTACTATTTGTGGTAAAGGCAAATGGAAATGTCCTTTTCTGGGGAGTTTACTATTCTCTCCACTTTTGTGTAGTTTGACGATTTTCATGTAAGAGAAGAAAGAAACATAGGCCACATTCCCCAGTGTTTTGGTTCAAGGACAATATGAATGGTACACAATGTCATACCCCAAATTATCCTTGGCTGCAGCAGTCAGGCACTATCCCTTTGATGTTCTGACCTCAGTTTGGACCCCCTGACCCTCAGAAGCTGGGGAACAGCCTTAGTTCAAGGGTCTTGGGCCTTGTTTTGACCGTAAGTTAGTCCCCCAGGGTCTTATCACTGCTTCTCCCAGGAAGCCTCTTGAAATGTCAGGCAAACACAAGTCCTGAGGGCCCTGCCTGACCTGTCAGAGTTCTTCTGGTGAGTACACAGATTCTTTCAATCCCCTGAGACCCCTCACTGCACCACACAGCCATTTGAAACAGCTTTCAGCTCTCACTTGCTATTTGAATCTTAATTCAAATGTCAGCCCAGGAGAGCACGCTGAGCAGGCCCGTGACAAGCTCACGCCATCTGCATTAGTATTTTCCTCCATCATCTTGACAGTTGAGAGTTGGCAGTATTACAATTCAGACGGCACTCTGCGTTTGAAAGGAAAATTATAGTTTTTCAGAATGCAGCTGGTGTGCAAGTGAATAGGGCGAAGTTTCTTCTGTGAAGCCTTTTCCTCATTTTATGATAAGAAAATAATAAAATGTAGATTCAGCATGTGATTCTTACTTTACAAGAACCATCAAAAGGCACAGAATTTTGGGGACAAAAGCAAACAAAGCATTCTGTTCCATAGTAATAATTTTAATAAAAAGCAAAAACAGCAAAACAATCATTTATAAATGATTTCTTCTCTGTTGGAGAAGTTAACACTGTTATTGCTGTATAAACCACTTGGAAATGAGCTATTTCAGTGCCTAGTTAAGATGTATTCTTTCCAGCACATTTTCATTTTGCCAGTTGGGCAGGAAAAACTACAGTCCACTTTCCTGGAGGGAATTTAACTGAACTACTGCCCACAGGTAACAGTGAACTTTACAAATCACTCCAGTAAGTTTAGTAGCAAAGTAAACATCTTTCTCAAGGGCTAAAACCACAGAAGTTAGACAGAGCAAGCAGAGAAGCAGTCTTTTAGGTGTTAAACTTCATGCCACTTGTGCACATTACACTAGGACACTTGCTTCTGAGAAATACAACACAAATGCTACCTCCCTGGAACTAAGATGTTTCAGTGCTTATGTGTATCAATTTCTTCTCTCTGTCGCCCAGTGGCAGTGGTGTGCTGATAAATGTTTAACAACCAGCTCTGGGGCAGGGGGTCTTGATATAGAGTGTGTGCCAATCTCTGTGGTGTAAATACTCTCAGTAGGGCCGATTCTCCAGCTACCAATGGGATGTCACTGAATGGTCAGGTTGGGAAGAGATGTGCAATAGCATGCCATTATATTGTAGCACACCATACGAATACAATAGATGTCAGTATCCTCAAGAACATAGATAATAGTAAAATAACTAGGAAGTGATGAGTTTTGAGTATTTATTACTGTTTTTAATATACTTTAATTGTAGGTTAATATAATCTCTAATGGTCACTGTGGCTGTGTTTACCAACCAGCTTACAAAATTCCTGAAAATTGAACAATCCACTCTCTCATGGGCCAGTGCAGACCAGTTCAACACACCACTGGAACTCGAGCCCTCAAGGTGGGACTAAGCAAACCAGGCACCTGCCTAGTCCTGCCTCTACAGTGACCTTTATTAACTCTGCAGAACGATTAAGGGCCCCAGCTCTCCCCTTACAGGAGATCCGTGTTCCTTCTACATAGGAGATTATGGGAGTCCCACTCCGGATAGGCCCAGGACAGCAGAATTTTAGCTGCTTTATTGGTTAGTTCCATCTGATTTCAGGGCTGTCATCCCTGCCAAGTCCAGATGGTGCTGTCGGACTATCAGAGTTCCCCACACAGCCCCCCTCCCCCCAGCCTTCTGCACTCCCCTCACCCTCTATTTGACAGGTTTAATTCACGTCCCTGGCACCGCCTCCTTCCATTTGATGCGAAGCCAGCAAACCTAATACAGGAAGAGCCAAAAAACCCAGGTGCTAAATCATCCAAGGTCAGGCTGCTTTCCAGGTCGGCTTTCCAGTCTCCCAGTTGTCTGAGGCAGTCTTTCCTCCAGGATTTTTCTTAGCCAAATACGTTCGCTATATCTTGCACACAGCATCATAAAACCTCAAGGATGGATGGGACCTTCCAGTCATTAGGCCTGAACCACAGCATGCTTGAGCTGCCGCCAGCCCTGCCCCCAGCAGCTCTTTTTCCCAGCTGTAACGCTGCTGTCTGCCAGCTTTTATCCCTTGGCACTGAGCCCTGATCTCAAGAAGGCGATGCTTGTATTCCTCACAGTGGGGGGAGCAAGAGGAAAGGAACCTATGGAAAGCCAGGCATGTAGTTAAGTGCGACACATTCAAGTTTATCACATTTATAGGTGACAAAATTAAAGTTTAGCAAGTTGAAGTAAAGTGTCCCTGGGTCACACAAGCTTTCAGTTACGTGGATTTGAACTGGATCTGACTCAAACTAGTACCATTCACATTAGTCCATGCTGCCTTCCAAAAGGCATGCCCCTGGCAACGAGTGGTGAATATGGTCATTGTGATGCCTGGCTTGTGTCGTGAGAATAAAATAATGCATCACCTTAAGAGATGGCACTCGAATTCCCCTTGAGAGGGAACTGTCTTTGTCCAGGAAAATGCTTTTAATAAGCCACTCATGGTAAAAGGTGAAGTAGTGACGGTAAGGGTGTTGGCAGGAATCAAATTAAGAAAAGGAATGGCTATCCATCTGGCTGTATGTGAGAATATAAATGGATCTGCTTTGTCCCAAGGACAGGAGACAGGGACCACGTGGAGTGGAAGGTGAGTGGAGATTCCTCCATAGTATATAAAAAGAACATTCTATAAATGGGGTGCCGAGTCTGCACTGTTGTAGCATCTGCCATTCCTTCCCACGTCACTGAGACACACACAGGCACACACACTCACTCACTTGAATTTTGCTATGTGGAAATGGGCGAGGGAACTGAGCTTCATGTCTCAGCTGATGCATTGCAGGGATAAGACGCTGTTTAAAATGAGGTAGCAGAAGTGTGGAGTCAGCAGTGGCTGCAAAAATCTAAGTCTCTGAGAAATCACAGAAATGTAGAGGTTCAGAACCAGAATCCAGTTATCAGACCTATCTGGATTTCAAGAGGCAGGGAGTCCTCAGCTGACATTTGGGTTACAACAGGGATGCATCTGTGCCTAATGTCTGGCTGCAAGGGGGACGCACTGTGGAACAGAAAGTAGGGGGAAACTTTTGACCTTGTTGCTGATTGAAACCGGAGCATGTGAATCAAACAGGATTTCTTTTTGGGTGTGCCTAATGCAGTAGGTTTAGGAGCTGCAAACCCTTGGGTTCCAGGACATTCCGCAGTGAGGGAACATTGGCTGAATTGGAGCCAAATAAGCTTTCAGTTAGCTTGGCATGGGCTTTCTTCCTCACATCCCACCACTGAAAGTGTGGGGTAGAGTTAAATGGTCTTGGCTGGTCTAAAGACGGTGTGGGCCAGAAGCCAGCTTGCATCATGGAAATATACATGCCTTTGGGGCTCTCACCTAGAAGCCATCCAAGTGCTGAACCCTTGACGGCTGGCACATCAACACCGTGTTGATCCAGAACAGAGGCTCATCAGAAGGGGAAGAGGCGGAGGGTAGGCCCAGGATGGGAGCATGTGCTCGATTCCAGGGAGGGCTGGAGCTACCCCCGGCAGCATGCCAAAGTGGATGAGGAATCAGGTTGCCTGAGTCCAGCCTTGCTATTGACTGGCAAGTGACCACGGCCTCTGGAACTAAGATTCCCTATTTATAAAATGGGGGACTAGACTGGTCTCCAAAATGCTATTTCCATGATCTCAAATGGGGCTCATAAGCGACTTTCTTAGTGTGGCCCTGGAACCCCAGAGAACACCACACAGCGAAATTACCAAACCAGGTTGGAATGCCAGCACAGGGCTCGGGACAGTGCATGTTGGCACAGGAACTGTACCTAGACAAGGAAATGGAAAGGCTTAAAAGAAAGTTTTCACATTCAGCCCTGTGGTTTTAGGAGGGAGGGCTGCAGAGTCTAGCCATAGACCTGGAATGGAGGCGTGATTTAGTTTTAGGAAAACATTAAAACACTATATCCCTTAGAAGAATTGGCTTCCAGGTAACATTTTAAAGTAACAATCTGTACTGATCTTGAGTCTCAGAGGTAGAGTCAAAAATAGTCCCAGATCTAAGAACATTCACTTTAGGGACAGTGACAAATATGGCTATTTTCAGGGGCCTTCCCAAGACATCCACTCAGACTAATGGCAAACAGGCTTACCTCCAGTTGCAAAGGAAAATATTAAACTGTAGTGACTTGACTAAGGTTGGATTTATTCTCTGACCTGACTCCTTAAACTGACCTGCTAAGGCTATGCCTGCACATAGTATGCCGGTTCATTAGACTCTGGGAGGGTCAGCTTTTATTTGGGCGGTCCTAAAACTCCCCAGCCAGCTGCTTACATCTTCCCCAGAGCATTCAGTGTTCTCAAGACCAGCATTCCTCAGGATTTACAGAAGGGAGGAAGCACATCTCCCCCACTTCTCCAGGGTGGATGGAAATCCATGCATCTCATGATCTTTATGCAGAAGAGCTTCAAAGACATCTACTTCTAATCAATACATATTCATGATTCTTTCATTAAAACAGCCCACAGAAGAGCCATTTTTTCCCTCCTTCCTACTAGAATTCCAAATGATCCCAATTTTTTCTTTCTTTCACAAAACTATTCCAGACCTTTCCCTTTTTCCTTTCCTCCTCTCCTGGTCCCCATGGTCATGGAATCTCCTTTTAGCTGGAACCAGTGAGCCTGCAATTGTGACACTAGTGGCTTATGATCCACTTATATTGTTTCTGAGATCCTAAAGACCTAAAGCCCCAAATCCTCATTTTGGCAACCCCATATCTGATCAGAAAAACAGCATGAAGACGCTTTTCCCAAGTGCAGAATCGTATATTCTGAGTGACTGAGCTATTGGCATTCAAGTTTTGACCAGTTTCAAGATGCTACTACCAGATAATGGAAAGACCATATACAGACACTGCAATCTATGTTACATAAGGAAGACTTCGTTAGTTGGTATACAAGAGTGGAGAGTTTCAGGTTATATACGATACATCCAGAAGGCTATTTGAATACACAAAGAGCCATATTCCTTTCAGGTCTTAAGTTTCCCTGGCTGGAAGTGAGGCCTCTGAGAAGCTGCATTCCTTTCTCAGGGTCCTTACCACTGTTCAGTGTGCTAATGCCAAGAATGTATGGCTTTTTTTTTTGAGATGGAGTCTCACTCTGTTGCCCAGGCTGGAGTGCAGTGGCCCAATCTCAGCTCACTGCAAGCTCCGCCTCTCGGGTTCACACCATTCTCCTGCCTCAGCCTCCCGAGTAGCTGGGACTACAGGCGCCGGCCACCACACCCGGCTAATTTTTTGTATTTTTAGTAGAGACGGGGTTTCACTGTGTTAGCCAGGATGGTCTCGATCTCCTGACCTCGTGATCCATCCGCCTCGGCCTTCCTAAGTGCTGGGATTACAGGTGTGAGCCACCACGCCCGGCCTGGCCTTTTTCTTTGTTAAGGAGTGATGTGAAACTGTTACAAATCAGATGTGGGAGGTGTTCTACTACCATTAACTTACATGCACCAGTATCACTTACTTACTTCAGCCTCAAAGAGGTAAACAAATGAGGCATTTTGTCTATCTGAATGAAACATGGAGACATAGAGTTCCTGTCATTGCACAAGGTCAGCTGTTCAAGCAGAGAGCCAGAACTAGGCTCTGGCTCTGCACCCCATGTTCCTTTAGCAGGCCTGTGGCCAGCTATGACAAGTATAGCCTGAGGCTCACAGAGCCCACAGCCAGCATGGTATGGGAAATCCTGGATTGGGGCTGGTTGTGGTCCAGCTGTGATCCAGCTTTCTCCGCTTCTAGACAGGACTGGTGCCAGGCAATGAAGCCAATGACTACAGATGTCACTCACAGCTGGAAAATGGGCCTCCTTTGGCAAAGGAATCTGGAGCACTCTCTAGCTGCTCTGCTCAGGCTGGGGCCCTGCTAGCCTCCTTTTAGATAAAGTGGGGAGACTAGATTCACACCAAACAGTGGAAATGAGGGAATGCAGCTTCCAGATGATCATCACTTGGTTAAGTTTGCACAGAAGGTGTAACCAGTTCCAGTGAGAACAAATCTAAAGCTGTCCGTCTTTTAAAGCCACCCTGAGTGGTAAAGATCAGGTACATGTCTTAACTTATATAAGGGTGAAGTATTATTTTTCAACTGTACAAGACACATTACTAGGGTTACAGTTCAGTGGCATGCACCTTATGTTGGACTGCATTTAAACTACAACTGTGTAGTGTGACATCTCCATTACATGGCACCAAACATTTGTCAATTGTACAACTATTACTTGGTGAGATCTGGTTTTAACTACAATACTTTAAAAGCCAATTTCTATTTAAATGTATTACGAAAAAATGCAATAGCTTAACTTTATACACATTTTACATTTCTGGCAGAATAAGTACAGTAATTTCTGCACCCGAATGGGTAGTGTTGCCTTCGAAGTAGTCACCTTGGGAAGACGTATGTTTATTCCAGTGAAGCTGACCTTACACAGAACATTTCTAGAACCCTCTTTAGAAACTGTCAACTTGTAAGGGTCTTCAGTGTTGGTAAATCTTTGTCCTTTAAGGGTAGATCTATTTTTTGAGGAATGATTTTTTTTTAACAGCTAAAGAGCATTAGAAAATAAGTCTGCTAAATAAAATGGGTGATGAAGCTCAGGATTACCGTGGTGGGCAGGAGGAGGCGTTGGATAAAACACAAGGTCTGACTATAAAGTTGCGAGGCTTTTTGCCTTGCATGGCTTCAAAGGTAACCCCAAAGGGGAACCCTAAGTGTTCTTAGCACATGCAACCTCAAGAAAATAACTCCAATTATGCTAACTCTTGAGTGCATATGTTCTAGTGTATTTGGTTAAAAAGGTATCTTTGCTTATTTTCAGTCATATTTCATATAAGCAGAAATGGAAAACTCCATCTCTGTGATTTCTCCCAAGGGAAAGATCTCATCTACTGCTTAGAGAATTAAAATAAAAAGCACTTGGTGTCATGTCTACATTAGCCCCGCCAAAATGTGCAATGAGTAATTCCTGATACCTGAGTCTTCCCCGTTTGGAAAAGTGGGTAAGGACAGGTGTCTGGATCCTAGGTAAAAGTAGAATTTCAAGGGGATTGGAGTGTTTCCAATGGCTCCCATCTACTCAATAGACTTACAACACCCACTCATACAAGGAAACCTCCTACAGCGAAGCAGTACACAAAGTTTCAGTAGAGGAGGGGAAGAATGATGATCTCCAAGTAGCTTTCTATGGTAAAAACCCTGGCTTCTGGATGACAAGTGAACAGAGTCCATTGAAAAAGAAAGTCCATGGTGTTAGATTCTAGTGCACGCTTAAGAAATAAAGTGTGTGGCCACTAGCTCATTGAAGTGCATTTCCAGCTGAGGCCAAAGGCAGCAAAGGTGCAAGAAGCTGCTAGAGCTGACATTAGTTGAAGCAGGGTCTGTAAATTCAGAGTGGCAAAGCAATTTGTAGAAAGGCCCAGTTACAAAGCAGGACATTTGCCAACCTGTGAAGTCAAAGAACGTTCAATCTCACTTTCTACAAAGTGCTTCATTGAAAACGCTAATGAGGAAGCTCCCTAAAACACCATATCCTGAGTGTCGGAGAAATATGGTCAAGATGGTGATTGATGGGGAGCAGAGATTGATCCTCTAATAGTGTTTGAACTGTGTATTTTCCAAGCATCACACACACACTTAGTGAAGAACCTATTACTGCAGTTACATTCCAGCTCGCCTGCACACGCTTCCATCCCGTGCTTGCTTTTGAGTACATATTTCCATAAGCCATTTCGAGTTAATGGGTTCTACTGCTAAAAGTCAGAAGCAGCAGCAGGGTCAGTGCCTTAGAGTCGGCTGTAATATCCACGTGCTCACAGCAGACGTCAGTCTCATATTGATCAGTCGGGATGTTGTTCTTGGTGAGTGTTTTTATATTTGTCTTTGTAAAAACCACAAAGCTAGGCCATTTGCTTAAATCATCGTTAGAAAAAATGCTGAGTGCCCAGATGGGATTTCTAGTTTCTGTGCAAATGAAATCACATTAGTCCAGATTTTATTCACTCAAAACTACTAGGGAAGCAGTAGGATTTGGTTTAAATGCTGCCAAAGAGCAGGAATTCACTTAAGTTTTAATTCAGAAGCAATCCTGTTGTTAATGTTGTAGCCAGGTTCGGACAGCATGGAGGGTGGGGCCCCCATTGTGCTTGCTGAGGAATCCCGGATCTCTCCCAGTTCAGGCTCACTTTCACTAGAGGTAGACCCACTGTTGATGGTATAGACGCTCTCTGCAACTCCCTGAGCTGAAGCACAGCCATCCGGCTCGTTCTTCTCCCTCGGACTCGACAGTCCTGGGAGGACAGCCATCTTTCCAGTCTGCCTGTTTGGCAGCAAGGACATGGTATAGTCTGCAATGATCCCACCCACATCTAAGTTGCATGCCTGGTCGAAGGCTAGGAAGCCAACATTAGCGTTTGCCTCACACACCACAAAGGAGCCATCGTCCATGATAAGGAGATCAATGCCACAGAAGTCCATGCCTAGGATGTTGGACACCTGAATAGCCAACTGCTTGCCTTGTTCTGTCAGCGGGCACATGACACCCACGCCACCTGTGGGGAAAGCACAGTGATGTAAAGGTGACAACTGAGAAGTCAGATGACTCTTCAAAGAAGAGACAGGGGTCTGCCCAGGAGGGGAAGAAAGACAGGCTCGATCATTAATCACAAAAGGTCTGGATGGAAATCACTACACCCTTCGGGAAAACAATACAGCCAATTTTTATCTAGTCTTAAAAATGCTGATTTCCTCTGACCCAGCCATCCCACTACCAAGGAAATAATCTTATGGTATGGGGGGAAAAAAGCTTTATGCACAAAGATGTTAATGGCAGTATTATTTAAAATACAAATCATAGAGCCAGGTAAATGATGGGCACTTAATAAATATTCAATACATATTGAATGATGAAATGAAAAATTATAATCTAAATCTCTCACAGTAGGGAAAAACAGTGTATTGTACAGCCATTAATAATAATGCCAGCTGGGTACAGTGACTCACGCCTGTAATCTCAGCACTTTGGGAGGCTGAGGTGAGAGGGCTGCTTGAGGCCAAGAGTTTGGACCAGCCTGTGCATCATAGCGAGACCCCATCTCTACAAAAAACAAAAATAAAACTAGGTGGGTATGGTGGCTCGCTGTAGGGTTCCTCCTCCCCCAGCCTCCCAAGTGCTGCAGTCCCAGCTACAGTGGCGTGATCTTGGCTCACTGCAAGTTCCGCCTCCTGGGTTCACACCATTCTTCTGCCTCAGCCTTCCGAGTAGCTGGGACTACAGGCACCTGCCACCATGCGCGGCTAATTTTTTTTGTATTTTTAGTAGACACAGGGTTTCATCGTGTTAGCCAGGATGGTCTCGATCTCCTGACCTCGTGATCTGCCCGCCTCAGCCTCCCAAAGTGCTGGGATTACAGGTGTGAGCCACCACATGCCCGGCCACAACTTACTGATTTTTAAGAAGAGAGATGGCACCTTCTGCCGTCTTTCTGTGCTGCCATAATGGTGCACGTCAGTGTCCTGGCTGATGCTCTCAAGAGCATCACCAATGCCGAAAAGAGGCAAATGCCAGGTTCTTATTAGGCCATGCTCCAAAGTCATCATCTGGTTTCTAACTGTGATGACAAAGCATAGTTACGTTCGCAAATCTGAAACACTGATGATCACAGAGCTGGGAAAATTGCTGTGAACCTCACAGGCAGCTTAAACAAGTGGGGAATGAATGGCCCCAGTCTGATGTGCAACTTGAAGATCAGAAAAATGGCAGAATAATCTGCTCCCATTCCATCAGTTTGGTTTCACTGTACTGACAACCTCAGCTAGCATCATGGCCATCATGGCCTGTGAAAAAGTAAGATGAAAACACACAGATGGGAAAATCCTGGGATTAATTTTCTAGGGATGTAATACATATTAATATTTATAAATAAAATGCCTCAATGGACCAAAAAACAAAAAACAAAAAAAACAGAGATATGGAAAGGACTGAGACAAAATCCTGAACCAAGGACAGAGAGACTGATTGCTCTTACTTTGCTAAAAAGCTAGGACTTCAGATTTGTCTCCAGTTAGTCTCCTTGGAAAGATTTAAGAATTGTATTCTCAGGTCCAACAACTAGTGTCTTTACCTTAACAATGTCCCTTCCCACCTATGACACTGTATCTAAAAAAGGCTATAAAACAGTTTTAAAACAGCTCACCAAGTAAAGCAACATGGATAAATTATAAAGCCACATGGTTACTAATGAATGGATTTTGTAAGGTAACTAAAAAAGTCAAAATGATAATACACAAGGTTCAATACTTTGGCACTAAACATGATGATCATGAAAATGGGCTGGGCATGGTGGCTCACACCTGTAATCCCAGCACCTTGGGGAGGCCAAGGCGGGTAGATCTCTTGAGGCCAGCCTGGCCCACATGATGAAACTGTGTCTCTACTAAAAACACAAAAATCAGCCAGGTGTGGTGGTACACACCTATAGTCCCAATTACTCGGGTGGCTGAGGCATGAGAATCGCTTGAACCTGGGAGGCGGAGGTTGCAGTGAGCTGGGATCATGCCACTGCATTCTGGCCTGGGCAATAGAACAAGACTGTTGCAGAAAAAAAAAAAAAAAAGAAAGAAAGAAAAAAGAAAATGAGATAACATGTAAGGTACTTAGTAGTATGTCAACCTGAATCTAGCATTTGACTCCAACACACCACTTTATCACAATTATCTTATAATTATCTCTTCCTTCCTCCTCCTCCTTTTCTTTTTAAGAAATAGGGTCTCACTCTGTTGCCCAGACTGTCGTGCTATGGCACAATGATAGCTCACTGCAGCCTCAAACTCCTGGGCTCAAAGGATCCTCCCACCTCAGCTTTGTGAGTTCAGCTGGGACTACAGCCATGTGCTACTGCACTTGGCTAACTTAAAAAAAAAATGTTGTAGAGATGGGGTCTCACTTTGTTGTCCAGACTGGCCTCAAACTCCTGGCTTTAAGTGATCCTCCTGCCTTGGCCTTCCAAAATGCTGGGATTACAAGCAAAAGCCACCACACCTGGCCCATATGTCTTCTTTATGGGACCACATGCTACCCGAGGGCAAGGGCTCTCTCATCATCTCTACACTCCCGGCATCCATCACAGAGTCTGTTCCTGGAAATGCTCAATGACTATCAATGAAAGAAGCACCAGACAGTGTCTAAGCCTCTTTATTATAAGTCACTGGACTTGGTATACTCACTCATATGGTGATTTAGGAAATAATAACTAGTGATTGTGATTTTTTTCCTATTACCAACATATAAACTCATTCAATAAAGTTGACAATAGCTTTCTGCGATGGGGACAAGAACTTACATCCCTCTTGGAGTATCGCCATTCAGTACAACAGAAAACAAACTTTATTAATGGGTTAATGGGATGGGTTTATACATTCGACCAAAGCATAAACTGTAGCTTTCTAATAGCATCATACAAAAAAGGAAAACACTTCCATTAAAATATAAAAGGAAAATATGGTATTTCTCCTGTCATCACTTTAGACTCTTATTTTTTTTGCCTGAGCTGTTGCAACAGCTTCAAGCCTCACCTCCCTGCCTCCCATCTTATGCCTTCATTCCATCCTTTACCCAGATGGGAGTTTTTCTCCAATGTTGGTCCTCATGTCAGTCCCTTTTTAAGTCTTAACACCTAGAGGAGAGGGTTCAGTCCTCCATGTCCTGACACTCCTTGTCTGACCTCTGCCACAGCGCTTATACTCATATGCTCCCCTCCAGGATTGCTTGCTGCTATAGGAAAGGGGTTGTTCCTCATTCTCATCTGTGAGATCCTGGTGTCTAGCAGAGGGTCTGACAAGACAGTAGGGATCGATATACATTTGGTGAATGGGTCCAAATACCCTAATGAAACCCTGTGCTTTTATACCTTACCGAGAGAGCAGTTGCTCTGCATCCGTCCATCAGTGGAGCAGCGAAGCATGGAGCCTATGACCTGGCCCCCTACCACCACCACCCGGATGTCCTTTCCATGGGACTCCTTCACGTACTTCTGGAACAGGTAGGGCACATCGTGGCGGATCAGATGGCAGATGTCAGAGAGGTGATGTTTATCTCTTGCCAGAAAAACAGCTTTTCCTTTAAGAAGAGAAAGAGCAAGAAAGGGGTTTAGAGAAGCTCTGGACTCTGTACTTGCCATCTGGCCTCCTTGTCCATCAAGTCATCAGTTCCCTCTGAACTTGCCTCACTTTGGTCCCTTCTATTTCTCTGGTAGACTTTTGCTTCTTATCAAATGACCATGGAACCTTACTTTCCCTTAACTTTCCTCAGGTCCTAATACCCTCTCCCTCCACCATCACTCTTTTTGAAATGACATAATGATTATTCCAGAAACACAGAGAAAGAGCCAAAATAGAATCCCAAGGATCTAATCAATTCAGTCCCCAAAACAGTTAATTAGCATCTGCCATCACCCCCAGGATGCTGATGAGGCAGGATCGACATCTAACTCATTTTTTAAAAACTCCTCAGACCTAACACTGGGCTGGATGCACAGGGCGGATGTCAATTAATGTTTGTAGAACATAATTTATTGAACATACTTTAGAGAAATTCCAAGTTCTGGAGAGAGATCCCCAAAAAAAGGTAGCACAGAGTGATATAACATCAAGAGAGGTCTATGCATAATTCTGTGGGAGCTCAAAGTAGGGAACCACTGACAGGCATCCTTCCTTGTAGACATAAAGTTATTATTTGGCTATACCCATTTAATTCTCAAAGGAATGGCCTATGCCTCTGTTGATCTCTGCAGAAAGCATTCCTTCTTGATTCTAAATTATTTTCTGTTCAAATCACCTACACTTTTGTAATAATTTAGCATCAGCTTTTTTTTTTTTTTTTTTTTTTTTTTTTTGAGATAGAGTCTCGCTCTATCACCCAGGCTAGAGTACAGTGGCACGATCTTGGGTTGCTGCAACCTCCGCCTCCCAGGCTCAAGAAATTCTCCTGCCTCAGCCTCAAGAGTAGCTTGGATTACAGACACACACCACCACACCTGGTATTTTTGTATTTTTAGTACAGACGGGGTTTCACCATGTTGGCCAGGCTGGTCTCGAACTCTTGGCCTCAAGTAATCTGCCTGCCTCAGCCTCCCAAAGTGCTGGAATTACAGGTGTGAGTCACCATGCCCAGCCAACATTGGCTTTTCCATTGATATATTAGTTAACAGACCTGAGCAGGGGTTCTGATAAATTTGCTCTGCAAATCTGACATGAGCATGCCCAGTCTGAGCATTCTTTTCAGCAAATATGGAACAAAGAGGTGGTTTTCCTAAGCTTTGTGTCACCATCTTACAAGGACTGGAACTCTTCTGAAGTCTTAATAAAAAGACCAGTCCCAGGCCAGGTGCAGTGGCTCATGCCCGTCATCCCAGCACTTTGGGAGGCTGAGATGGGCAGATCACCTCAGGTTAGGAGGTTAAGACCAGCCTGACCAACATGGAGAAACCCCATCTCTACTAAAAATACAAAATTAGCTGGGCATGGTGGTGCATGCCTATTATCCCAGCTACTCGGGAGGCTGAGGCAGGAGTATCGCTTGAACCCAGGAGGCAAAGAGGTTGTGGTGAGCCAAGATGGTGCCACTGAACTCCAGACTGGGCAACGAGAGCGAAACTTCATCTCAAAAACAAACAAACAAACAAACCAGTCCCTAGTGGTACATACAACTGAAAAGTAAATTCCAAAACATGTTATAACCAGGATGCAATCATTCCCAAGATGACTGGACCCTAGACACCTGACAGAGCTGAAGGAGTATGGCCACATGATCTGAAGATGGCCACGTGGCAGGTGACAGGAGAGTGTGCAGGTAAGTGGGTGTGTCAGGGAAGTTGGATAGGACCCAGCAAGGGGTCACAAGAGGAAAATGGAGAGGCCCCAGCGAGGGTGGACGATGCAGCGTCAGTGTTCCCTGTCTTCAATCAATGAGTGTGGGGCAAGAAGATACACATCTGATGCCAGGAGATCTGGAGATCTGACTTCCGGCAACAGATGGCTGGGATTCAGGTATCTACACTGGGTTCTCCAGACATTAGGTAGGATTTTCAGCAGAGATGGGGACTAGACATAGGAACTGGGTTTCTTGGTTTCGGGTACAGAAGTTCTAATATGGGGGTCAATCTACAGTTAATAAAGGAGCTACAGTTTTAAGGCAAGAAGGAAAAAAGGAGAAAAAGGCAGTAAGATTGGTTAATCATGTACTACGTGCCAAGCACTTTGATTTTTTATTATTTCACTTATACTTCATGCTATCACTAGGAAGCCATTATAACAAGGATGGTTAATCCCATTTGAGAGAAAACGGGTCCAATCTCAAAACTTACTATAAAGTTACAGTAATCAAGATAGTGTGGCCTGGCATAAAGATAGAACTATATCAATGGAATAAAATTAAGACCCCAGAAATAAACCTTCACGCACATGGCAAAGTGATTTTTGACAAGGGTTCCAACAGCATTTAGTGGGGGAATGAACAGGCTCTTCAACAAATGGTACTGGGAAAAACTGGATATCCACATTCAGAAGAATAAAGTTGAACCTCTACTTCATACCAAACATAAAAATTAACTCAAAATGGATCAAAGACTCAAAGGTAAGGGCTAAAACTATGAAGCTTTTAGAAGGCAACATAAATGTAAATCTGTGTGGCTTTGGATTAGGCAAGCACGAAATGACATCAAAAGCATATGGAAACAAACAAACAAACAAATAGACAAGTTAGACTTTACCAAAATAAAAAACTTTTGTGCATCAAAGATACTATATCAAGAAATGAAAAGACAACCTATGGGAATGGGAAAAACATGTTCAAACATGTTATTATATATCTAATAAGGATTTAGAATCTACATTATATGGCTGGGCGCAGTGGCTCATGCCTGTAATCCCAGCATTTTGGGAAGCTGAGGTGGGTGGATGGCTTGAGTCCAGGAGTTTGAGACCAGCCTGGGCAACATGACAAAATCTCATTTCTATAAAAAATGAAAAATCAGCCAGGCATGGTGGTGCATGCCTATAGTCCCAGCTACTTGGGAGGCTGAGGCAGGAGGATTGTTTGAGCCCAGGATGCAGAGGCTACAGTGAGCCAAGATCACACCATTGCAGTCCAGTGAGAGCCTATCTCAAAAAAAAAAAAAAAAGGAATCTACATTATACAAGAATCCTTTAAACTTGAAAATAAAAAGATTAAAAATCCAGTTAAAAAGTGGGCAAAGGATATGAAAAAACATTCCTTCAAAGAAGATACACAAATGGCCAACAAGCACATGAAAAGATGTTCAACATCGTTAGTCTTTGGGCAAATGCAAGTTGAAACCACAATGAGATACCATTTCACACTCACTAGATAGCTATAATAAACACACATAGATACATAACAAATAACAAGTGATGGTGGGGATATGGAGAAACTGGAGCCCTCAAACACTGCTGGTGGAAATGTAAAATGTGGTACAGCCATACAACGGTCATATTGTTAAGTCACAAAAAGAGATAAACTAGTGTTACTTGTGACAACACGGATGAACCTTGAAGACATCATGCTAAGCGAAAGAAGCCAGACACCAAAGTCCACATACTGTATAAATCCATTCATATCAAATAGCCAAAACAGGTAAATTGATAGTAACAGAAAGTATTATTATTATTGTTTTTTGTTTTTTCTTTTTTGAGACGGAGTCTCGCTCTGTCACCCAGGCTGGGGTGCAGTGGCCGAATCTCAGTTCACTGCAAGCTCCGCCTCCCGGGTTTACGCCATTCTCCTGCCTCAGCCTCCCGAGTAGCTGGGACTACAGGCGCCCGCCACCTCGCCCGGCTAGTTTTTTGTATTTTTTAGTAGAGACGGGGTTTCACCGTGTTAGCCAGGATGGTCTCGATCTCCTGACCTCGGGACCCGCCCGTCTCGGCCTCCCAAAGTGCTGGGATTACAGGCTTGAGCCACCGCGCCCGGCCCAGAAAGTATTATTAATAACAGGTCAGTGGTTGCCCGGGACTGAGGGAGAGGCAATCGGGACTAATTCCTACGAGGTATGAGGCTTCTTTCAGGGGTGATGGAAACGTTCTGAAATTAAGTAGTGGTAATAGTTGTAAAACACAGTGAGTTCACTAAAATCCAGTGAATTTTACACTTTGCACTGGTAAATTTTTTATGTGAATTGTATTTCCATTTTTTACATTTATAAAACATTATGTATTACATTTAATTTCTGTTTGCTATCTTACCTTTCTACAGTGGAAGCTCTTTGAGGGCAGGAACTTTTGTTCTTATCTGTATCCCAGGAATAGTGCCTGGCATTTTGTAGGCACTCAATAAATGTTTGAATTTTATGTTATGTGTATTTTACCACAATAAAAATGACTAGTTGAAAGGCTGGTTGAAATTGAGCTCTGTAGCATATCTGGATAGCACTAAGAGCCCCGCTTTGCCACCCAAGCTCCTTTCTCTGCTCCTCAACATGACTCATCTATGCTTACAGGTTGCGTTGCCTACCCCTGCTTCCGTGTGTTGCTCGCTCACTTCCTCCAATTCAAATTCTACACTTCCACTGAAGTCTCCTTTTCTTCCAGTGAAGACTTCATGGCAGAACTGCACCCTCCCTCCTGTAGGCTCAAACAGACCCCTGGGCATACTTGCCATATCAGAGATCACCCTGCAAGGCAACTGTGTCTACACATTTGAGCTCCTTGAGATCAGTGACTGGGTCTAGTTCTATTTTTTTTTTTTTTTGGACATGGTCTCGCTCCGTCACCCAGGATGGAGTGCTGTCTAGTTCATTTCTATTGCATAGTCCCTACACCATAGTAGTTGCTCACTACTATCTATTTAGGGTGACCTTCCCTCACTCCAGATGCCCGGAGCGTTTAAGCATGCCACCTGGGTATCCTGATGAGGCACCTGCTCAGGTACTGCAGGAGGACTGCTTTCTGTTGCTGATGTCCCTACTGAGTCCCTATGATGGACTGAACACTGCAGTAAGCCTTACAGAGACAGATGCTCAGGATCTGGTCCCCACCACTGAGCAGCTTGCAGTCTAGTAAAGGAAGCAGGCATATAAACCTGTAACTGTTACAAAATATAGCACTCTGCTAGAGGCACATACAAAATGCTATGGAAACAAAAAAGGAAGAGCAATTAATTTTGTCTGGAAGACAGGGAGGGAGACCAGGGATGTGTGTGGAAAAGAAATGACATCTGGAGCTGGCCTTAAAGGATGAGCAGAAGTTGTTGACCAAGTGAGCAGAGAAAGATGGCATTCTCAGCGAAGGGACAAGAGCAGACGTTTAAAGAGTGGAAAATGCATGGTCTACGTGGTGAATGAGAAGTAGTCTGGAATGGATCATGAAAGGTTCACGTGGCCACAGAAGGCTGCAAGGGAAGGCTGAGGCTGTTCGTGCAGGGCCTTCAGTTTCCTGATGAGGAATATGGACTCTGTCTAATAGGCAGCACAGGGTCTTGGGAGGGTTTTTCAGCGAGAGAGTGTCAAGAATAGATCTATGTTTCAGAGAAATTACTTCAAAAAAAGAACAGAAGAGGCACTGGCAGCGGAGTTAGGGGAACCGATCAGCAATAAGTCAGGAGTTGACCGCAATCATTCGAGGACGAGGTGAGCATGATCTGACAAAAGCAAGAACAAAGGACAAGGAGGAAGAGACACTGCAAGCTCCTCAGAGGGGAGCTCCATTTTCCTAAGCAGCACTTGAGGAATGTCTTGTCCAGGCAGAGCAGCAGCCCGAGTGGGCTGATTACCCAGGAAGCCCTGGAGAGGTGGCACTGACCCCGGTGGCCTCGTGTGCTCTTCACCACAACTGGGTAGCCCAGGGGCTCGGCTTCATCGATCATTTTTGAAAAGTCTTCATGCCCACCTGCCAAGAAAAGGTGAAAGTCAGTGAAGGTAAGGCTGACGGTCAGGCAGTGGCCACCCCAGCCCTGCCCCTCTGTAGGAATTCTTGAGGCCTCATCTCTCTCATTAAGGCCACTCAAACCCATTTGATTCAACAGACACACATTACGTACCTGCAAGGTAAAAGGTGGGAGCAGAGAGGTAAGGCAACCAACATTTAGCAGGTACCTTCTGTGTGGTAAAGGCTTCACAATCCTTGTAACAATCATACAGGTAGATACCTTTCCCTTTACAATGACTATGGTAGGTGGACCCCCAAGATATCTGCTCCCTGGTGTACGCACCTTGTATAATCCCCTAAGTGTGAAAGGGACCAGTGAATATGTTGGGATATCATTCCTCTGATTTTGACTTAGTTAACCGAAAGGGAGATGATCCTTGGTGAGCCTGACCTAATCAGATGAGTCCCTTTAAAAAAAATGGTGAAACAGAGAGACTCTTCTGCTGGCCTTGAAGGAGCAAACTGCCATGTTGTGGAGAAGGCCATGCGGCAGAGAGCTGAGGACAGCCTCTAGCGGAGAATGTCCCCACTTGATGGCTAGCAAGGAAGTGGGGGACTCAGTCCCACAACTACAAGAAACTGGATGTCAACAATCAGGTAGCTTGGAAGAAGACCCCAAACTTCAGGTGAGACCACAGCCCCAGCTGACACCATGATTTCAGCCTAAGGAGACCTAAGCAGAGAACCCAGCTATGCTATGACAAGACTTCTGACCTACAGAAACTATGAGGTAATCAATGGGTATCATTTGAAGCTGCTCAGTTTTTAGAGGTTCATTATGGAGCAATAGAAAATCAACACTCAAAGAAACCAAGCCTGGGGATTTGTCTCACTCAAAATTAAGGTATGACTCTGAAGCCTGAACTGGCTCCACCATACTCCTATAAGCCTTAATTTTAAAAAATATGAATAATGATGTGCATGAAAATATTTATAAATTGTTTTATGAACCTAGATTCCTATGTATCAAACATAATCTTTTCTTGGTAACTTAGAGTCAATATCATGAACATTAATGACTGCACTGTAATGCCCCAAGGGACTACATCTGCCCTCTATTCAATGGCACCAAACTAGTGCACTTTCTAGTTTGGGAACCTGGTTTTTTAGTGGTTTGTCACATTCCTTGCTGTCAGATGTCAACTAAGATTTCTCGCTGCTGTCAGTATAGAGCAGAAAGAAGTCTCTTTTCCTGCTTCCTTTTGCTGTGGGCTTGGAAAGGACAAAGCAACTTATGAGATGACTTTTCCAGCACAGGGGAAACTAGGTTTCACACGAATCTGGAGGGCTTTCCCATTCATGAAGTGAGAGAGGGAGGTTCAATGCTTGTTGGAGTTTGTGACACGTATTTGGGATGCTCAGAGGTCCTTTTCATTCACTTCCTAGTTCTCAAAAATGTGCTGCTCGATCGATGTGTTTTGTAGGTAGAGTGGGGCACTAGTTTTCTCTCACTGCTGTAACAAATTACAGCTTGGTGGTTCAAACAACGCAAATCTATTGTCATACAGTTCCGCATAGTTAGAAGTCCAACACAGGTCTCACCAGGCTAAAAAAAAAAATGTTAGCCAAGACCAGGTGTGGTGGCTCATGCCTGGAATCTCAGCACTTTGTGGGGGCCAAGGTGGGCGGATTGCCTGAGCTCAGGAGTTCGAGACCAGCCTGGGCAACATAGTGAAACCCCATCTCTACAATACAAAAATTAGCTGGGTGTGGTGGTCCACGTCTGTGGTCCCAGCTACTCGGGAGGCTAAGGTGAGAGGATCAGTTGAGCCCAGGAGGTTGAGGCTACAGTGAGCCACATCATGCCACTGGTGCTGGGCAACAGAGCAGAACCCTGTCTCAAAAAAAAAAAAAAAAAAAAAAAAAGATTAGCCAGTTGCATTCCTTTCTAGAGGAAAATCTATTTCCTTGCATTTTGCAGGTTCTAGAGGATATCCACATGCCTTGGCTCATGGCCCTCTTCCATGTCCAAAGCCAGCAACAGCAGGTAGAGTCCTCACACGGCATCACTGCTCTTCCTCCTCGGTCACTTCTCCCTCTGACTCTCTCTTCTGCTTTCCTCTTCCACTTTTAAGGACACATACAACATTAGGCTCTCCTGGATAATTTAGAATAATCTCCGTAACTTAAGGTCATCTACTTAACAACCAACTCCATCTGCTGCCTTAATTCCCTTTTGCCACATAACCTAACATAATCACAGGTTCTAGGGATTAGGACATGGGTATCTCAAGGTGGGGGACTGGCATTATTCTGCCTACCACAGGCAAAGCAAAATACTCTAGAATACTAACAAGACCTGCCTAGTTTACAAGAGTGCTAATGACTTAAAAAAAAAAGAAAATGAGGTCATGAAGGTAATTAGGGGCATCTTCATGAAGAGGACGTTTTGTTAAGAAGGGAACTCCCAGCTTCCTGCCGTCCCGCTGATAAGCTTACGTTCTCTCTAGCCATCCTTTCTTCCTTTCTTTACAATGCAGTAAGAGAGGTCCCCCTAATCCATCCCTGCCCCACTGTGCTTTAGACCCCCTTTCTCACCTCCCCAGGGATCTTGCACCCTCTCTGCTATATCTGCAACCTCCCAATTCCTAATTTCATAAGCATTTTGAACATGCTCAATTCTCTTCCATCATAAGCAAATAGAGTCCCTGTTTTTTGACCCTGCATCACCCCTTAACTGTAACTTTGTATCCCTACCATTGAGCCACAGAAGAGTTATAGAAACCCACTGTTTCCATTTCCTCACTTCCCATTTATTTCCTCATCCCTCTTTCCAGCACTAAACTGAAGCTGTATTCATTAAACTCCCTGTTGCTGAACCCAACACACACATCAGTGTTGACACGTCACATTATGTTACTTGTCCTTTTGGAATCACACAATACTCTTGATTACACCATCCATCTTGGAATACTTTCCACTGACTTCTATGATCTCTCTTCTTTCTCTTCTCACCTCTCAAGTTGCCCGCTCTCCCTCCCTCCTTCCTTTTAAGACATGGAGTCTCATTCGGTCATCCAGGCTGGAGTGCAATGGCATGATCATAGTTCAAAGCAGCTTTGAACTCCTGGGCTCAAGTGATTAGTTTTTTTTACAGATTCCTCTTCCTGCATCCATTCCCTAAAGCAGGAGTCCCCAACCCCTAATTCCAGACTGTGGCCTGTTAGGAACCCAGCGGCACATCAGGAGGTGAGCAGCAGGTGAGCAAGCATTACCGCCTGAGCTCCACCTCCTGTCAGATAAGCAGCGGCATTACATTCTCAGAGGAGCTCAAACCCTATTATGAACTGCACATGCGGGGGGATCTAGGTTGTGCACCCCTTATGAGACTCTAACTAATGCCTGATGATCTGAGGTGGAACAGTTTCATCCTGAAACCATCCTCCCCCACCTCACCCCCATCTGTGGAAAAATTGTCTTCCATGAAACTGGTCCCTGGTGCCAAAAAGCTTGGGGGCCACTGCCCTAAAAGATTCCCTTCTTTTAAAAAAAAAGTTGGTGTTAAAATATACATAAAATACACCATTTTAACGATTTTAGGTGAACAGATCAGCCCTCTTTTCTTCCTACATACTCTCCCTGAGTACTCTCATCCATTCCTGGGACTTCACCTCACCTAATGAAGGTTTCCAGCTCCACTTCCCTAGTCTGCACTTCTTTGAGAAGCTCCAGATTCATTTGTGTGCTACCTACTAAATATTTGTACTTGTGTGTACTACAGACACCTCAAACAGATCATGTCCCAAACTGAAATCGTCTCTCCCCTATAATCCTTCACCCCCTACCTACAAATCAGCTTCTTTCCTTCCATATTTCTAGTCTTAGCGAACGTTTGCTTTCACCTCTGGTTGCTCAAATCAGAAACCCAGTCACTCTTGATTTCTCTCCAAACTCTCCATATAAATCAATCATCATGTTCTATTATTTCTACAACCTTCACAATTCCTGAATCTGTTCACACATCTTCATTCCCACCGTGAGTTTAGACCATCGTTGCTCACTTGGATTATTTTAAAAACCTACCACTACTTGTCCTGTCTCTACTTTGCCCCTCTCCAATTCCTCCTCCACAGTGTAGCCAAAGTGATCTTCTGAACTATAACTCTTATCAGGCCACCTCCCTGATTAAAGCCCTCCCAGAACTTCCTGTTAGTCTCGGAGTTAACCCTCATCTCCTTCACACGTTGTATGTAGTGCCCTCTTGTCTTCCCAGCCTCATATTTCAGCTGTATCTCGCTTAACATTCTACAAACTGCTCAGATTACCACCAACACATCAGGGGTCATTCCCCTCTGGGTCTTTCTATATTCTGCTCTCCCGTTACATTACCCCCCTCCCACCATCTCCCTCCGCTTAGCTAGATAACTTCAGCTTAGCTTATGTTAGCTCTTTTAGGAAGCCTTCCTCAATGTCTTAATGCCATTGGGAGCTCTCCTATGTACTCCTGCACTGCTCTGCATCTGATTCTTATCACTGCACGTTTTACATTGCTCAGAAATTGCCTGTTTACTTGTCCTCTGCCTCTGATGAACTGGGAGTGCCTTGAGGGCAGGAGCCTCTTGCTTACTGCTGTAGCCCAGTGCCTAGCATGCTGCCTGGCACACTGTGTGTACCAGATATGTATTTAATGAATGACTTACAGAGGAGAAGACGCCAAGGCATTTTCAGATAGAAAGGCTGGGATAAAGATTTCAGATAGGCCAAGATGTTGAATCAACAGACTCACATTCAAAACCAACAAAGATACTAGAAGGTTTCTAGGGAAAGAAAACAGAGATGCACGTGATTTGGGAAGCTATTTCAAGCTGACTCACCATAGGAGAAGGTGTCTGGCATGGGGACCCCATGTCCAGCCAGTTCTTGGAACGTCCAGAATTTGTTGATGCAATTTAAGATGCTCTGTGGGCGATTGACCAACCGGCAGCCCAGCTTCTCCAGGTGTCGCAGGACAGTGATGTCACTGTCTGACTGCACTGAGGGTGTGGGTACCCGCACAAGCACTACATCCGGGAAGGTGGTGAGGGCCTTCTGGTTTAACTGGAGGCCTGCAATTCAAGGACAACAGTGAGTGCTGTGCCTGCTGTCATTTAGTCCACCAGAAGAAATGGTTCCAACAGACTCTTCAAGACTGAACCTAGCAGGAACAGAGCCTCAAAAAATGGCCCTCTGGACATCCTGGTGTACAAAGAAACTCTACAGGCAACCCTATATGCCAAACAAATGGGCAGAGCATGATCATGAGGAAACACAAAGGAATGAGCAGAAACAAAGCATATCAAGAATAATCTAGGTTAAAAGAATCCACAGGAGATATATAGTCACCTTCCTTCCCATAGGACAAGTATGACTCAAAGTGTGGTGGCTTGGGAGGCTGAAGGCTTAATGAAAAGGAAATAGTTTAACCCACTTCAGGAATCCCTACCACTCTTTTATATCTGACTGGAATATTATATAGCCTTTTTTTTTTTTTGAGACAGGGTCTTACTCTGTCACCCAGGCTGGAGTACAGTGGCGTGATCTTGGCTCACTGCGACCTCTGCCTCCCAAGCTCAAGTAATCCTCCCACTTCCAACCCCCCAGTAGCTGGAACTACAGGCATGTACCACCATGCCCGGCTAATTTTTGTGTTTTTTGTAGAGATGGGGTTTCGCCATGTTGCCCAGGCTGATCTCACGGTCCTGAGCTCAAGCAGTCCACTCGCCTCGGCCTTCCTAAGTGTTGGGATTACAGGCATGAGCCACTGAGCCCAGCTATGCAACCATTTAAATGATTTTATCAACATAATGCACAAATGTCAATGTTAAGTGAAAAAACAGGATACAAAATTATAAATAATGCATTATGATCTCAACTATATAAACAGATACAAGTTGGGAACAGCTAGAAGAAATACACCAACATTTTAATGGTAGGTAATGGAATTACAGGTAATTTCTTCTTTATATTTTATACTTATCTGTATTTTCCAAAATTTCTCCAAGTACTTATTACCTTTGTAACAAAAAAACTTTCTGAAAAATCCATCTACTAAAAATCAGTTCAATTCAATATCAAAAAAAACTAGAATGCATCCAAAGACAACCGATCCACTTCGCAGACGTGATGCTATATTCCACTGGGTTAAATAGGAATATTAACTTGAAGTGAAGACTCAGAAGAACATGAGCACAGTCTTCAAGTTTCTGAAGGGCTTCAGTGCAGAAGAATTATTTGGCTTGTCTTCTATAACTCCAGGAGATAGAGATATCCATAAGAGCATTATTTTGTCTGTTCACTGATGCATCCTCAGCACCTAGAATAGTGCCTGCTGCATGGTAGGCACTCAATGTTTGTTGAATTGAATAGAAGTTACAGGGAGATGGATTTGGGCTCAACAAAACGGATCCTTTTCCACTCCCTTAGGATGTAAGGGCCAAGGCTCATCACTCAAAGATGGTATAAGACAGCATGTAAGGGTAAGACGGGTTCACAGCAACTCGCTTGGTCCCTCCCAGTCCTGACATCCTATGGCTTGTATTACTCTAAGTCATAACCTAGGTCTCTATGGTGCACCCAGAATCTGGTGATGGAATGATACAGACAGGATATGGAATGAGGAGGGCAATGAGAAGCTAGTTCAAGGAATTATACTTGGTCTGCTCTAATTAACCTTGAAGGAATCTCTAACATGCTCTAAAGAATATATGATATTATTTTATTTTATTTTTTAGAGACAGGATCTTGCTGTCACCCAGGATGGAGTACAGTGGTGTGATCACAGCTCACCACAACCCTTAACTCCTAGGGTCAAGCGATCCTCCCACCTCAGCCTTCCAAGTAGTTGGGACTACAAGTGTGCACCAGCATGCCTGGCCCATTTTTTAAAAAATTTTGGGGAGATGCAGTCTTGTTATGTTGCCTAGGCTGGCTGGTCTCAAACTCCTGGTCTCAAGTGATCCTCCTGCCTTGGCCTCCCAAAGTACTGCGATTACAGGCATAAGCCACTGTGCCCAGGCAAAAAAAACCTTTAAAACACAATTTACAGAGACACTTTATAGGCTTTAACCCAAAGCACCTTCTATTTCGTAAGTGATATTATACTGCATAACCACATAATTCTAGGGGGAAAAGGGTGCTAATGAAGTTACAATTTCTCCACCAGGTGATGAATAATATCAATACAAAAACTCTAAGCACAAAGATGAAAAACAAAACACCCACAAAACTATTCTATGGCTCTGAATTGCACCCTTTCCCCCATTCTAGGAGATATTTCACTGATTAAAAAGGGGAGGCGTAGGTACAATCATTACAATAAACTGTTTTTTGTACTTCCACTGATCGTGTGAATCCAAGGAACTGGAACCTAATTCTCAGGGATGATTTAGAAAGAGCATCCAAGTTATCTTCACTTTGCTGTCAGAAAACTGTATCACTTTTAGATGCCTTTACTGTTCTTTGAAAAATTCCATTGCCACTTACAGCCCTTGGGGGAAATAATATGAAAGGTAAAAGTAAACCATGTGTAGCAGCCTCAAAAGTGGTTGGAGAAAAAAGAAAAATACTCAAGTGGCTTAAGATAGTAAATGCAGAACACCCAGGACAACATTACACAGTCAGATAATATATGTGAAAATGCTTTGACAACTATAAAATGCTATACATATGTGAGGCACTGGCATTATTACTACACAGACATTCTACTAAGCAAAGTAGGGACAATTTATGGAGATTTTTACCACCTCACAGGAAAAACAGCTTTACAACAGAAACATGACCTAGAGAAACAAGAAGCAGCAAAAACGTCTGGCTTTCAAATCCCAACATGAGACCACAGACAAACAAACTTCTAAATGGGAAGAAAAGAATTCAATCATTTCTGGAAATACCAACCACAAGTGGACAGAGACAACTCAGCCTCAACGAGCAGATTCACATAGACCTAGGAAGTCTTACCAGGACTTCATCTCTCTTCTCCAAAGGTAAATCTTTGGGCCTGGCTCATTCCAACTGAAGCCTTTAATAAATGAAGAATGGAATGGGTTAAAGTATAGCCCAAAAGGCTCTACTAAGCAGTTAGACAGGTCTTATGCATGCTGGCTGTCCAGCCCTGTGCAGAGAGGGACATGACAGGTTTAGGGACGCAATTGCAAAACTAATCACAATCTTTGCCCATTGACACAGCTCTTTTTTTTTTTGAGACGGAGTTTCACTGTTGTCGCCTAGGCTGGAGTGCAATGGCGCGTTCTCGGCTCACCGCAACCTCCACTTCTCAGGTTCAAGCGATTCTCCCACCTCAGACTCCCAAGTAGCTGGGATTACAGGCGCCTGTCACCACACCCGGCTAAAGTTTTTTTGTATTTTTAGTAGAGACAGGGTTTCATCATGTTGGCCAGGCTGGTCTCCTGACCTTGTGATCCGCCGCCTCGGCCTCCCAAAGTGCTGGGATTACAGGCGTGAGCCACCATGCCCGGCCCTAGCTCTGACATTCTTGCCATGGGCAACTTCACATGCCCCCTGCTCTTTGCCATTGTCACTGCCATCCTATTTCTAGTAGTAGGAGACAAGCAACAGCTGGTCATAGTGGCTTCAGTGGGAGCAACAGTTCTACACAGCCATGGCCAAGGACAATTTGGATTTAAGGCTGGCCCTTGGCAAAACTGTCTGTAAATTTTGAGACCTTTTAACCATGTAAGCGATTTCCCTCTCACCATTAACATCTCCGCTCAGGAAAGGACCTAATGAACCTAATGCAGGATGGAGCTTAATCTATCACCTTTCCCAGGATCCTTAACATTTCCGCTGCAATCTACGGACCTCAAGTCAAGGGAATGAAGAGCTGATGCAGGATACCAGGAAGGACAGGGCTCTGCTTGGTTGCTGGTCAACAGAAGGAAAGCCCTCAACACTCAGAGGCTCATGCCCTCCAAGCAGAGGCTTCATGTGATTGAATACCCTAGTGCTCTTAGGTATCACCTTAACTTGGGGAGAGGGAGAGGCAGCTGAGTTGTTTCTGGAATATTCTGGGGTCTCCCAGACTCATGGGTTGGGCTTGAGATTTATTATGCTTAGCCTCAAACCACTAAAAAAAAACTAAAACGACCACTCTATCCCCAAACAGGTCAATAAAATATTAGTGGAAAAAAGATCAGACCTCAAACAAGTTAGGACAGTGACCAATTGCCAACCCAGTTAAAATCAACTTTTTGAAACCAAAATATTTTCTCTATATTCTAAAAAAGAATAATCTACTTTTGTGGGTAATTGTGTTCTGATTTCCTTTTGAATTCTCTATTTATATTTGGAAATATTTTAATGTATTAAAAACAAGATAGAAAACCAGGATAACTTTTCCCAAAGAACAGAGTCTGTTTTTTCTAACCCATATATTGGGTTCAATTAAATTCTACATGACTAGGCTGGACACAGTGGCTCTCGCCTGTAATCCCAGCACTTTGGGAGGCCAAGGCAGGTGGATCACCTGAGGTCAGGTGTTTAAGACCAGCCTGGCCAACACGGTGAAACTCTGTCTCTACTAAAAATACAAAAATTAGCTGGGCGTGGTGGTATGCATGCCTGTAATCCCAACTACTTGGGAGGCTGAGGCAAGAGAACCACTTGAACCTGGGAGGCAGAAGCTGCAGTGAGCTGAGATCACATCATTGCACTCCAGTCTGGGCAACAAGAGTGAAACTCCGTCTCAAAAACACAAAAAATTTTTCTTAACTAGACTTACGTATTTGTATGTGCAATAGCGAAGAAATGCACTTTATGATAAAGAGAAATAACTTCAGCCATGAACAAATCTTTATTGGAAAGCAGAGTTCTAAAACTTAACCATTCTCAATGATCACACCAATAGAGGGAAGCAGAGGCACAGATAATAAAAGGTGCTGTAGTTCAGATTAGAATTCGGACAAGATTTTTACTGAGCATCTATTGTTTTAGGTTATTTGCTAAGAACTTTCACATATTACCTCATTTAAATTAAAAGTGCCTTATAATACAGATCCTTGGAATAGATTTGACTATAAATGTCTTTGCATTTACACAAAGCCGATACATAAGTCATCACCCTCCAACCTGTGCATGCATGTCACTCACATATGTGTGCACACGTGTGCATCCTTGGATTCACTAAAGAAAGCTTCAATACTAAATGGATGTCTGGTACGCCAGAAAAAACCTTCATGTACAAAACAAGCAGAAAAATTAAGAAAACAGCAGGAAACTAAAGCATGATAGTAAACAAGGACCCCACTTATGGTAGCTTTTAGAACCATTATATTTGAGCAGGATCATGTAACAGTGGCTGGCAGTGAAACTCTGGAAGTTACCAGAAAGGAATCAACTATATAAATAACATGAGTAGGCCAAGCGCAGTGGCTCACGCCTGTAATCCCAGCACTTTGGAAGGCAGAGGCAGGCAGATCACGAGGTCAGAAAATCGAGACCAGCCTGGCCAACATGGTGAAACCCTGTCTTTACTTAAAATACAAAAATTAGCTGGGGGTGGTGGCAGGTGCCTGTAATCCCAGCTACTCGAGAGGCAGAAGAATTGCTTGAACCCAGGAGGCAGAGGTTGTAGTGAGCCAAGATCGCACCACTGCACTCCAGCCTGGGGGACAAGAGTGAGACTTTGTCTAAATAAATAAATAAATAAAGACAATCTACTTAGCATTTCAGATTATCTTGTGTTATGAGGAAGATGTGTTATCCAAACATGACTTGGTGCACCTCCATCAGTTTCCACCTTTCCCCTTATTTCTTCCTACCCCACCCACAGCATTTTGTTGTAAAACAGTTATTTTTATTCTTAACAAGTAGATGCCACACCCCTCCTCCTTCCCTTTTAAAGTTCTTTGCGACAATGCCCAAAGAAATCTCACCTCCATCTCACTAAAATGCACAGACATTTATGTGGCCATTTTCTCTTTCCACTAACTGTGATTTTGAGGTGATTTAATTCAATTCAACATTTACTGAACTGGTTGGTATGACTCAAACACACTATTAAGCAGCAATACAAAGTTGAATTAGACAGTCTCTGCCTACCAGGAGATTATAGTCTCCTGACAGAGAAACAGAGAGACATAACTTAAATACTCATTTTTTTCACTCATGAAACACATTTATTGTTTTACATATTCATTCAGTGCATATTTATTTAGCACCTACTTTGGGTCAAGCCCAGTGTTAGTTTGGTTTCCTGAGAAGCTCACTCAGACAAGGATTTAAGTGCAAGTAGTCTATTTGGATAGTAATCTCAGGAAACGTTGGGAGGGGCATAGAGAAGGGAATGAGGCAAACAAAACATACTTTATCAAGTGAGTTACCACCTCTCAGCAACCAGAGCTGAATCCTGCTGAGGAACTCTAGGAAATGGCTTAGTACATGCACTTCAGCTATTCCACCTGAGAGGCCAGGGAGTCGATGATTTCAAGTTTTTATTTTGAGACAGGGTCTTGCTCTGTCGCCCAGGCTGGAGTGCAATGGCATGATCTCGGCTCACTGCAACCCCTGCCTCCCAGGCTCAAGTGATTCTCCTGCCTCAGCTTCCTGAGTAGCTGGGACTATAGGCACAAGCCACCATGCCTGGCTAATTTTTGTATTTTTTGTAGAGACGGGTTTTCACCATATTGCCTAGGCTGGCGTTGAACTTCTGAGCTCAGGTGATCTGTCTGCCTCCGCCTCCCAAATTGCTGGGATTTCATAAACTCATAATGTCTACCTCTCAGGGTAGGAGCCACGAGGCCCAGCCAATTTCAAGTGTTTACACATCAACTCAGTTTTCGGTTAAGGCTGCTCCAGGGGCATGGTGTTAATTTCCCGACCCTTCTGGCTTGCAATACATGTGTGGGCAACATGGGATCCTGTACCAGACAAAGCCCTCTGACAGGTGCAGGTGCTGGTAGTCAGAAGCCGGGCCCTGGTGCAATCAAATGGTGAAAGCCAAAGGGACTGACAGGGAAGGAACAAGCACTGTCTTCTTAAGGGCTGGGCATGGGAGTTGAGAGGTGTGAGTAAAACAAACAACATCCCTGGAATTTAAGACAGACAACACACAGTTGTTATTAATGCTATCAATGTTCTGTGTAGAGCACCTGGGTCTTGTGGAGCAGCGGGAGAGAGAGGAGACTGACTATAACACAATGCGCTAAGTGCTCCAACAGACCTACATCAGGGTCCAGGGAGAGCAAAGGAGGAAGGAGCAGTTAGGATGATTATCTCTGCCTGGGGAGAGAGAAAAATCAAGGAAAGTTTCAGAAAGAAAATGTTGACTCCTCATGCCTCTAAGCTCTGAAGAAATGTTAAAAACTCGTGGCTCCTACCCTGAGAGGTAGACATTAATAAATTCATAATCTCTACCTCTCAAACAAATCAACAGTAAGACATTGCATCTTATAGGCACTGAGTTCGAGAATGTCTCAGGGCTAAAGTAACTCCTTGGAAAGGCCCTTCAAGAAGTCGAAACAACATGAGATGAAAGGTAATTTGGCAAAGTGGATACAGTATTGGCCTTCAAGTCAGAGACCTGATTTATTTAGCTGCTATCATTTAGCTTGGCAAGACACAAAAATCTCTTTGGTTCTGTCTCCTCTTCTATAAAACGGAAGGGCCCTAGAACCTGGCAAAGCTTCCTCCCTCATCTCCCTCGCCACCTCACAGCATGATCTTTCTTCAGCTATGAAGACAAAGCTCAGCAAGTTCTTCTCCTCTGTTCATATCAGTCATCCAAGTCTCAGTCTCTGATGCCACATCATTTCCCTGGACTCTAGACCCCACATGGCTCTGACACCGCCTTTTCTTTTCTTTTCTTTTTTTTTTATTATACTTTAAGTTCTAGGGTACATGTGCACAACGTGCAGGTTTTTTACATATGTGTACATGTGCCATGTTGGTGTGCTGCACCCATCAACTCATCAGCACCCATCAACTCGTCATTTACATCAGGTATAACTCCCAATGCCATCTCTCCCCTCTCCCCACAATAGGCCCCGGTGTGTGATGTTCCCCTTCCCGTGTCCAAGTGATCTCACTGATCAATTCCCACCTATGAGTGAGAACATGCGGTGTTTGGTTTTCTGTTCTTGCGATAGTTTGCTGAGAATGATGGTTTCCAGCTGCATCCATGTCCCTACAAAGGACATGAACTCATCCTTTTTTATGGCTGCATAGTATTCCACGGTGTATATGTGCCACATTTTCTTAATCCAGTCTGTCACTGAGGGACATTTAGGTTGATTCCAAGTCTTTGCTATTGACACCGCCTTTTCTCATTCCACCCTCCACCTCTTCCCATCTCCACTCTACCCTCTGAAACTCAATGGGCAGAAAATTCCCTTATCCTCAACCTTTTCCATGTGCCTTCCCTTCACCTTCCTTCTTTTTCTGAGTCCAGCTTGCACCCTGTCTCTCACCAATGGCACTGCTTCCCCAACAGCCCTCTAAGTTGTGGCTGTTTTCTCCCCTCTTGCCACAGATTACTGGGCCGAGATATCCTCCTTGCTCCTGACTGCAATTACCAGACCATTCTGCCTTCTCTCCTCCCTAAAATATCCAGCCTGAATCTCATCAGGCCACACAACACATCACCCCTTCTTGTTGTGCAAGTCGTCTACAGAGCCCAGGTCACTCCCTCTCTTCTTGAAACTTTAGCTCCTTACTCCCACACTGTCAGAAATATTGGTGATTTCCATGTCCCTATGAAGAATCCTTTCAATGCCAAGGACTCTCAATGTCTTGACCTCCTTTTCTCCAAAGATCTTCTCCACCATTCCACCTCAGCTACCACTCCTGGTTACATTCTAGACTTTGTGCAAGAATCTTTATTCTAATCTCCAACCACTCCTCCTATCTTTCCAGCTTGCTTCCTCTAGTACTATGCATTGACCCAGCTGTGCATTGACCCCACAAGAAGCTACCATCCACGGGTACCACCATCTTCTCACCGTCCCTCCCTTCATATCTTCAACTTCCCTTCTTATCGTATTCAAACTCCATAGGCAAGCACCATGATCACTTCCTGCATATACCCTCAAATCCTTGCACCCACTTACCGTTTAGGTAAACCACTACTCTGGTCAGACCGATCCAACCCTCTACTTCGTGTCCCTCCTTTGTAATGAAACACACCTAGAGAAAATACACAAACCTGCTCACTTGTCTCAAGGGCACCCTTAATGTCTGGCAATCATTTTACTTCCCTAGTCCCTTCACTCAACCTCAACACTATTTCACACTTTCTCTTCTTATCTTACACTTTTATTACTTTGTCCCATCTTCTCATTCTTCCTATCTCAATGTGAAAAACTGAAGCAATCAGAAAAGACCTTCTCTATAAGTTCCCACTATCACATCTATCCACCCACCTGCACCTGTGACATACAGATTACCTTATAGTGGCTGAACTGTCCTTACTCCTAGCTTAGACCAACCCCTCCAAATACGCGGTAGATCCCAGCCCTTCTCAGCCGCTTAAAGCACTGCTCCTGCCATTTGCCTGTCTCTCCTACATCACCAATTTCTCCCACTGTATTAGATCATTCACGACAGCACACAAACGTACCGTTATGTATCCCTTCTTTATGAAAAGTCTCTCAGCTGGGCACGGTGGCTCACGCCTGTAATCCCAGCACTTTAGGAGACTGAGGCAGGCAAATCAATTGAGTTCAGGAGTTTGAGACCAGCCTGGCTAGCATGGTAAAACCCCATCTCTACTAGAAACACAGAAATTAGCCGAGTGTGGTGGTGGGCACCTGTAGTCCCAGCTACTCAGGAGGCTGAGGCAGGAGAATCACTTGAACCCAGGAGGCAGAGGTTGCAGTGAGCCGAGATCGCACCACTGCACTCCAGCCTGGATGACTGAGCGAGACTCCATCTCAAAAAAAAAAAAAAAAAAAGGAAAACAAAATCCTCTCAATCCTGTCTCACTTTGGGCTCCCATCCTGTTTTTCACCTTCCCTTTACAACAAAACTCCTAGACTGTTTAGATTCACTCTTTCCTACCACTTACCTGAAACTGCTCTTCCTGGGGCTGCCAATGCTACATGCACATGCTAAATCAATTCTCATTCCTCATCCGACTTCATCTACCAGCAACTGTTTTTTTTTTGAGATGGAGTCTCACTGCGTCACCCAGGCTTGAGTGCAGTGGCATGATCTCTGCCCACTGCAACCTCTGCCTCCCAGGTTCTAGCGATTCTCCCACCTCAGCCTCCAAAGTTGCTGGGATTACAGGCGTGCACCACCACACCTGGCTAAATTTTTTTTACTTTTAGTAGAGACAGGATTTCACCATATTGGCCAGGCTGGTCTTGAACTCCTGACCTCAAGGGATTCGCCCACCTCGGCCTCCCAAAGTGCTGGGACTACAGGCAAGAGTCACTGTGCCTGGCTTACCAGCAACATTTGACATGATCTGATCACATCTTCCTTCTTGAACGACTTTCTCCACTTGGCTTACAGGACACCCACTCTCCTGGGTTTCATTTCTTTTTTTACTCAGGATTCCTTGCTAGTTTCTCCTACTCACTCTGCCCACTAAGCACTGGAGCTCACTCTCTGAACCCTTCTCCATCTATAGTCACTCCCTTGATAGGTGTGTAAAGGTGCTCCTACTTTGATAGCTCCAGGCCAAGCCTTTCTCCTGAATCCCAATCTTTCCATAAATGGCGACCTGACATATCCCCTTGGATGTTTAATGTGCAACTCACACTGAGTTCTGATATTCATCACCTGCCCAAACTTATACCTGTCTTCCTTTCCATATCAGCAAATAACATATTTTATTCTTCCAGCTTCTCAGGCCAAAAACTTTGGAGTCCTCCTTGACTAGTCTTTCCTGAACACCCAATATCTGATTCAGTAGTAAAATCCTGATCACTTCGTCTTCAAAATATGCCCGATCCCAGTCACTTTTCACCTTCTCCCCGAAATCATTCTAGCCCAATAATCTCTTCTCACCCGAAATGTAGCAATAACCTCCTAAGCAACCTCCCTACTTCTGCACTTGGTCCCTCTGGTCTATTCTCAACAGCATAGTCAGAATGACTCCGTGACCCATTAGGCAGATCATGTCGTTTCTCCGATCAAAAGCTTTCAGTGGAGGCCGGGCGCGGTGGCTCACGCCTGTAATCCCAGCACTTTGGGAGGCTGAGGTGGATGGATCACGAGGTCAGGAGTTCAAGACTAGCCTGGCCAAGATGGTGAAACCCCATCTCTACTAAAAATACAAAAATTAGCCGGTATGGCGGCATGTGCCTATAATCCCAGCTACTTGGGAGGCTGAGGCAGAGAACTACTTGAACCCAGGAGGCGGAGGTTGCAGTGAGCTGAGATCACGCCACTGCACTCCAACCTGGGTGACAGAGCACGACTCTGTCTAAAAAAAAAAAAAAAAAAATTTTCCGTGGGCCAGGCACAGTGGCTCATGCCCGTAATCCCAGCACTTTGGGAGGCCAAGATGGGTGAATCACTTGAGGCCAGCAGTTCAAGACCAGCCTGAACAACATGGCAAAACCCTGTCTTAACTAAAAATACAAAAATTAGGTGGGTGTGGTGGTATGTGCCTGTAATCCAAGCTACTAGGGAGGCTGAGGCAGGAGAACAGCTTGAACCCAGGAGGCAGAGGTTGCAGTGAGCTGAGATCGCACCACTGTATTCCAGCCTGGACAACAGAGTGAGACTCCATCTCAAAAAAAAAAAAATCCTTCAGTGGATTCCAGCTCATCCAGAGTAAAAGCAAAAGTCCCTCAGTGACCCACCAGGCCCTATGTATCTGCTTCCTCCCCACCCACCTCTCTGATCTCCTCTCCTGATACTCACATCTGGGCTCACTCTGCTCTGCCACGCTGGCCCCCTTGCTATTCCCTGTTGCCTAAACTACTGTACTTCCAGATATCTAAACAGCTTGCATCCTCGCCTCCTTTAGATCTTTACATGGATGCCATCTTCTGGGTGAGGACCACCTCAGCCACACTGTCTAAAATTGCAATCCCCTCTCTTACCTCCAGAAATGTTCTCTTTTCTTTGTTTCTCCTTAGCTCTTTTCACCAATATACTATACTTTGCATTTACCTTGTTTACATTCTGTTTTCCCCATCTAAAATGTAATCTACTTGAGAGGCACAGATTTCTGCCTACTTTATTCTGGTGCCTAGAAACAGTACCTTATACACAGTAGGCCATCAACAGATATCTGTTGACAGGATTTAAAAAATGAATAAAATCATAATAATGAGCATGAAGCCTGCCTCTGTTCCCATTCTCCATTTTATCTCTACTGCCTAGCACAATGCCTGGCACAGTGGGCACTCAATACATATTTGTTAAATGAAATAAATGAATGTATAGGATTGTTGAAAAGATTAAGACACACAAAATATACTAAAGTGTTAATAACAGAGTTACAGGAATGAAGAATCAGTATTCCTGTCAGTTCCTCAACACAAAGTAATCTAAATTTATCACTTTCTCATAGTGGAATCTGGAGTTACATGTTTTCTTTTTTTTGAAACAGGGTCTCGCTCTATTGCCCAGGCTGGAGAGCGGTGGCACTATCACAGGATCCTCCTGCCTCAGCCTCCCAAGTAGCTGGGACTACAGGTGCACTCCACCATGCCTGGCTAATTTTTATTTTTTATTTTTTGAGACGGAGTTTCACTGTGTCACCAGGCTGGAGGGCAGTGGCGTGATCTCCGCTCACTGCAACCTCTGCCTCCCGGGTTCAAGTGATTCTCCTGCCTCAGCCTCCTGAGTAGCTGAGATTACAGGTGCACTCCACCATGCCTGGCTATTATTTATTTATTTATATGAGATGGAGTCTCACTGTGTTACCCAGGGTAGAGGGCAGTGGCGCAATCTCAGCTCCCTGCAACCTCCGCCTCCCAGGTTCAAGTGATTCTCCTGCCTCAGCCTCCTGAGTAGCTGGAATTACAGGTGCGTGCCACCAAGCCTGGGTAATTTTTGTATTTTTTTTTTAGTAGAGACAGGGTTTCACCTTGTTGGCCAGGCTGATCTCGAACTCCTGACCTCAAGTGATCTGCCTGCCTCAGCCTCCCAAAGTGCTGGGATTACAGGCACCTGCCACCACACCCCATCTAATTTTTTATTTTTATAGAGACAGGATCTCTATAAAAAATTTTTCAGAATATGTTATAGGTTTGTGTTAAAACAATATAAACCCAATTATAATCCAAAAACAATTATAATCCAAATTATAATTGTTTCTCGGGACAATGGGTAAAGTGGCCAAGGAAGTGGCTTGAGTGAGGTGAGGCTAGCACTGACGTATGTAGATTCAGTGTCCTCCCTGCTAGTGAGGGGAGTGGCAAGGAGGTGTGGATGGGTGGAGATGACACAAACATCTCTGAGTGATGGCTGTACTCCCTTCCACCAAGCAGGCCCAACAAATTTGGTGGAAGTGTTCTGGTAGCAGCAGCAAGTGGTTCAGAAATCTAGGAGTAGGGGCCAGGCTCGGTGGCTCACACCTGTAATCCCAGCACTTTGGGAGGCCGAGGTGGGCATATCACCTGAGGTCAGGAGTTCGAGACCAGCCTGGCCAGCATGGTGAAACCCCATCTCTTCTAAAAATACAAAACATTAGCCCCGTATGGTGGCACGTGCCTGTAGTCCCAGCTACTTGGGAGGCTGAGGCAGGAGAACTGCATGAACCTGGGAGGCGGAGGTTGCAGTGAGCCGAGATCGCGCCACTGCACTCCAGCCTGGGCAACAGAGTGAGACTCCATCTCAAAAAAAAAAAAGAAAAAAAAAAAAAAAGAAGAAGAAGAAAAGAAAAGGAAATCTAGGAGCAGGGCTTTGAGATCCATGAAGGATCTCATCTACTGGTTCTAAAACTCTTCCTAACATAGTTCATGGGGTGTAAAAACTCCTGTTAGAAACATAAACTAAACATCCATCCCACCCTCAGCCCTTGCGGTGAGCCTACAGATATAAATGTGGACCCAAGGGGTAAAGCACATCCATGCAGCACTCACGTCCATTTGGAAATATATGGTAGGTGCTTGTACTCATTCCCTGACCTTTCTTTCCATGAGTGTTGTATAGTGGTATCATATGGATTATAAGATGTCGGGCACAAGCCTTTAGCAGGAACTGAAGTTAAAGATCAAGTTTTCTGCACAAAAGTTAGCATGGTACCTCTTTCCTGCCAGTGTCTTCTTGCACAGTGATGGGAGTCCATCCTTTCTCTGTGAGCCTTTGGCTGCCTTTTAGTGATCCGAGGTAAGACCATTTCCTTATACAAATGTAGTCAGAATCCACCCGTTCCCAAATCTTTTAAATCTGACTCACCTGATTACTACAAAGACCCAAGTAAAAGGATCCAAGAACACTTTGATTTAAAGAATCTGACCTAGAATTTGCCATTTAGCTACCAACGTTTTAGCTCTGAATGTAAGGGAAGGAATGCTGAATCATCCTGCTCCTAAGAGACAAACAGTAACACAACCTCATTTCCAGGTCAGACTCGTTTTATATCTTGGTGGGTATCTGTCCCTGAGTTTGTTACTACACTTGTTTCTTGAGCCAATTAATCATACAGAGCTGTGGGTGGGCAAATAACTTAATTCTTCCTAGTGAATCTGTCCTCATTTACACATCCCCTCATGATCTCCCCCACACAGAAGCTCCTTAGCTCATTGCAGTAAAAGTCTCACATACTTCAAATTAGCTTTTAAGACACTTCATTTAGTCATCCAACACACATTAACTGAAGGCCTACTATGTACCAGTTACGAAGCACACATTTGAAGAATCCTGGTTCTTCAGAGGGAGGGGGAATATAAACTGTATAAATAGATAAATTATAGCAAAATATGATGAGTGCTATTTTAAAAGGTATGGACAAAGCTATTTGGCAGCAGATGGAAGAGAGGGACTACTTGGGGACATTGGGGACAAAGAAAGGAGCTCAAGCAAGCCTTTTTAGAGACAAGTGACTTGTGCTGGATTTGAAGGATGAATAAAGGTGAACCATGTGGGAGGGAACAGTGGGCATCCGAGGCAGAGGGAATTTTAGTGCAAGGTCTGGAGTCACAGACAGGCATGGTGAAATCAGTGTAGACCAACGCAAAGGATAGAGTGGAAGAGAGGAGACAGTGTTTAGACCAGAATTACTGAGTATTTGTCCTAACTCCCAGCCGGTGCTATATTCCCATATATCCTTATTGGCATTTAGAAGAGTTAACAGGTAAAAAGAAGTTACACCCATGCCCGGCACAGAATAAACACTATATATATATAGAGAGAGAGAGCTATGACCATTATTATTATTATGTGCATTCTGGTGTCACGTTCATCACTTTATCCCTAGGGTTGAGGATATTTAGTACGTATTTGTTAAATGAATGAAGAACTTGCCGTTTCTAAAAAGGAAACGGAGATGGACATGATTTTCATATAATGCTACACCCAGCAAAGAGTGAACGAAGGCTGTTTTCTACAGGATTGCTTCAGTCACCTGAAGATCATTTTCCTCTCCCCACTGTCTCCCCACTCAGATTACTAGATTAAAAATAAAAATCACGAAAACTTATAATCTCTTGTCTGAATCCTATTTCCAGATATAACCTGAAACTCTAAACCCTGGATTTGGCCTCCCACTAGCCTCCAAAGAGAAAAGCTCAGGAATGAATTTAAGCAATTGGCTGAGGCACCGCCATACCTGCCCCAATCAACTCCATCATCATATTCCTACATTAATATAAAGAAGCAATGGAAAGGAGTGAAGGCACAAAGGCTTTGTAAAGGTGATACCTGAACTTCCTAAATTATAAAATTACATTCCAAAGTCACTGTCTAGCCTCAACATAACTCAATTCAGTTCAATTCCACATATTCTGAGAAAGGTACTATAGGCTACAGACATCCTAAAGGAAGCTTATTCCATATCACTGGGCTAGAAATTAGAAGACCAAGTTTTTTAACTTTAGGTTTGCTGTTAACTAGCTGGATGGCATTGAGGAAGTCACTTCACCTCTTGGAGCCTCAGGTTCTTTGTAAAATGAAGGAATTAGAATGGATGATCTGAAAATCCTTTCCAGCTCTCACATTCTATAATTCTCAAACAGTAAATAGTATCAATATCATCATAACTACATATTTCTGTATTTCAAGGCAAGTTGAATTCTGGAATTTTTTTTTTCGAAAAATACTTTGGCTCAGCAAATTGCCAAGGGTTTTCTATAGTTTGACTACAGAAGAAACTGAGAACCAGAGATCATATCCTGATTCATCAAAAAAATATGTATTGAGAGCCTACCAAGTGCAAGGCACTATTCTAGCCACTATTATAGCGCTGAACAAAGCCAACGAGGTCATTCTCACGGGACTCACTTGTGCTTTAATTAATCTGCTTCCATAACAAATCTTTGGACAGCTTTGGACAGCAGAATTGGTGATCTAATAGTTTTGTTCTACGTTTTGTGATTTGTGTGGGCTACCTCGGAATTAACAAAAACTAAAACTGCATCAAAAAATAACTGTCTTCAATTTCTCCATTGACCAGGCAAATAGCTGTGTAGATTTTCCTGTAGTTAAAAAGAACGGGCTGGGCACAGTGGCTCACGCCTGTAATCCCAGTACTTTGGGAGGTCAAGGCAGGTGGATCATCTCAGGTCAGGAGTTTGAGACCAGCCTGACCAACATGGTGAAACCCTGTCTCTACTTAAAAAAAAAAAAAAAAAAAAAATTAGCCGGGCAAGGTGGTGCAGGCCTGTAATCCCAGCTACTCAAGAGGCTGAGACAGGAGAATCGCTTGAACCCAGGAGGCTGAGGCTGCAGTGAGCCAAGATGGCGCCATTGCCCTCCAGCCTGAGCAAGAGAAAAAAAAAATGAACTCCTGGTTTGTGAATAGATTAAGGTATTTTCACACACGAATTCCATTAATATTTAAGACACTAAACAAAAGGGTTTGAATGTTCCCTGTGGCACTAACATTTTATTTTATCTTTTTCTAGGACTGATTCTTTAAAATGGGGTTTTAGATACGGAGCATTTTCTTGCTCTTACAGAATTTGTGACGGTTCTACAACCTGAAGGTGATGTGGAATTTGGCTACTGTATCTCAAAAAAGAGACATCTTTACAAGCTGTAAAATAAATAAGCAAAAAGTTCATCCTGGGTAGAAAGATGAACATGTTATTTAATCTAGGTCGGTGAAATACGACAGATTATATAATTTAAATATGATACTGAAACACATAAATTTAAAGTGAGAGGAACCTTAACCCTTAGTTTCTATAAATGAGAATCCTGAGATTCAAAGACATAAAGTGGCTTGCCCAAAGCAAAGCCAAGATACTCATTAACTGCAAAGCTGTAATAGGAATCCACATCTGCAGATTCCCTGTTCAGAATTCTACTTCTACATTAACTGTGAGAGTTTTAATAAATCAAGGAGAGAGGGTACCGGTTGCAGCTGAAAGACACTGTTGTAGATTAAATGTAAAGTACCTAATGTTTATGGTATATTTCTCCAACAGGATATACAATCTGATATTAAGTATGAGGGGACTTCGATAAACTTAGGGATGAAAAAATCTGTAACAGCTATATTCCACTCAGAAACAGGTCATATTCAAAATCTCACTTGGAAGTAGTCTTTCCGAATTCGAAATTCCTTCCTCTGCCAAAGCAAAGTAGCAAATTACGAGCTTATTTAACCAGAAATAATTGTTGAAATAATGCGAACAGTAACCCAAGATGCACCCTGAACTGGGCGCAAATCCTTTTGAGTCCTGGACTCCCTGAAATGGTTGGATGCCTCCAGTGGAGCCCCAGAGACACTCAAACAGCAAGCCAGAGGGAGTATTCTGCGTCAGGGATTCCTAAATCAGAGAGGCCTGTATTAAGGATATATGGAAAAAATAATTAACCTTTTGAGGTCAAATCCACAGACGACAACCATGTCTTACCCACAAAAGTCTCCTGAACACAGCAGTGGAGTGATCGGTGAGGCCAGAACTGTCTGAACCTGAAATCCCGACTCTTCTGAAATCAGAATTCAACGCTGCTAGGGAGAAGGATGAGTTCAACCCATCAAAGGTCTACACTCCCACTTTACACTCGAGAAGTGACTCCAATCTTTCTCAGATTTCCCCCATATGTGGCTTTCTAGTTTGGAAATAATATTCTATGTGGTGCACATTACTGCTGCTCACACACTCCTAAAAAACTTTTTTAAAACAGTCATCTTAATCGTAATTTTGTAAATCTGTTGTGGGTTTCTAGAAACCTCAGACTCTAAACTGTCAAGGTATTGATGCGAGCAGGATTTGCAAATTTGGGGTTTAACAGCCTGATTTTCCTCGGACACTCGGGCGGCTTCAGGTGAATTTGGGTTTCTCACAAAATGAAGTCCCCTAAGTAAATTAAATCGCGTTCTCGAATCTTGGCCTCGGGGCAGGTGGTGATGGTTAAAGAACCTATGAAGGTTAGCGGCTTTCTCCAACCCCAAGCGGTCTCGCAGCGGGAGTGCGGCTGGTGTGCGGGCCTGAAGGAGACTCCGCTGCGGGAGGCCGGGCGAGCTCGCCCACCCGGCCGGCTCTCATGGACCCCGGCGCGCCTCCCTTGCCCTCCCGGGGCCCGCCTCGCTCACCGAGGTGGCCGCCGACGATGGTGACGGCGATCTGGTCCATGAGCACCGCCCGGAAGCGCACGTCCTGCTCGGAGCAGCGCTGCCGGAGGGCGCGCAGGATCTGCACCTGCGGGTAGTCCTCGCGGATGCGCCGGTCCGTCAGGAACCAGAGCTGGGAGCACATGGCGGCCAGGGCGGTGCGCCCCGCGGGGCGCGGACCCCTCGGCGCCCCGGGCCGCTCGCTCAGCAGGGCGAGCGGAGGGGCGGCCGGCGTCCGGGGCGAGCGCGCCGCGGCTCCGCTCCCGCGGGTGCGCCAGGCGCCTCTGCAGCCCTGACCCAGCGAATCCGCCCGGCCACTCAGCGCCGCCGCCGGCCCCGCCAGCCAATCAGCGCGCAGCGGCGGGCGCTGGCGGCTGCAGAGGCGGCCCTGGCGGGCGGCGCCGGGAAAGGACGGCGGGTCGGGGGCCTGCGGCGGCGGGGGAAAGGACCTGGGGTTCCGGGGACCGAGCCGCCGGCGGGCGCAGGCGAGGGGGAGGAGGGCAGCCCCGGCAGGCCCCGGACCCCCGGTGGGCGTGGCGCTGCGGGCCAGGGTGGGACAGCCGGAGCGGGAGGGGCCGGGGCGGCGGCCCAGTGCGGCTCGGAGGGTTTCCGAGCTGACCGGCCAGCGATGCGCAGTGGGCGGCGGATGCGTCTCTTTGGCGATCCCGAGCGCTCGGAGGCTGGTTACACAGGCGGACGCCTGCTGAGCCCCAGACAGGGAGGGCCTCGGGGACGTCCCAAAGGAGATTCTGGGGCCTGGGGAAGGTCACACGGCTAGGTCCCCAATTGGACCCTAAAGCCATAGGCCGAAATCCTAGCCTGTAAGCCCCACGGGGGTTGGGGAGAATGTAGGAGAGGGAGTTGAGTCTTACCCCTCATTCAGATAATTTGAAGGTGCATTTCTTGGGGTCTCATTTTCTTACACTGGACACCCACTCCTAGGTTGCAGCAGGTCTGAGCCTTCATAGCCTCGAAGTCATAAAAAACTGACCTAGCATCCTTTTCAGTTAGAAGGACCACTGGCTGGTCTCCCTTCACCGCTCCGGCTCTCCCCAGGCCATACAACTGAGTCATCTTTAAACACTGTCCTTGGTCCTGGCCAGTTGCAAACCCTGCCTGCAGACAATAGTGTTTGAAGCCAGATTTTCCTGTCTAAATAACTGCAGGATTGAAGTTACCCATCTTTGGAGACTGCATTTGCTCTTTCAGTTCATTAAAATATGTCTTTTTTGGCTTAGGGAAGCAAGAGTAGTTTCAAGGTAGACCCAGCAATGGCAACTTAGAAATGGGGTAAGTTGTCTCAGGGAAGACAGGCTTCACTGTAAATATTGTACAGGTGTGTGCATTTACTCACTAAGATGAGCCTGTAGGAAAGTTCTGTATACTGGAATTTCAAAAATAAATTTTCAAGTAATCTTAAGTAAACTTTTTGATGTTGCAAAATATCTCCTCCCCCCTCCTATGAATGTATTTTCTTAAAGTAACAGTAGTGCCCTATGGATTAGTAACTTTCAAAACTATCTTATGGCAAAAGACAAAATTACAAATTTAGTTATAGATTGAATTGGCTTTTGAGATTCATGAATTAAGGTAGCTTCCATTCCACAAAACAGAATGAGAGCTTCCTCTGGGCAATGGGGGAAGAATGGGTTTTAAAAGAGGGGAACAAGGAAAGAGAACAATGGAAGAAGAGCTGATTGCTTAACATCAGGCTACTTTGGGTTACTTTTTTGGTAAGGGTTAAAGCAGAGGGGACTTCCTTATTCTGACTCAGGTAAACTGAAATCTCCTGTTTTCAGGAAAAACTGCTCTGTTGTGGGATGTATGTCAAGTTTGATTATGTGGCATTTAGCAGGAAGGACTCAATTTGGTTTGTTCTGGTCTGTTGTGGTCTAGTGCAAAAGCTCAGTCCAAAACAATGGCCCTCCCATAATTTTTGTTTAACACTTCCTAAGCTTGGGCACTAGAACCTCTGTGTTCTACATTGGCCTTTTCCTTGATATTTCATGTTATATATTTTTTGACCCTGGCTTCTACAGTATCACCCATAGAATGTGATGCTTCCTTTAAGGCTTCTACAGTATCACCCATAGGATGTCTATAAGATGATCAGAACCTTGATTTTCTGGGATGGTAATTAAAAGATATGAGTCAGTGAATTCAAAAGTTACTTATAACCCATTTTCAAAGCTATCCACACTAGACTAGAATGTTTAAGTTAACTGCAAATGGCTATCAAGGTCCATAAAAGCCAGGCTTGAGGAGAGCAGAATCTGAGGATGGGATCCAGATGTTGTAATCACTTTCTCTGAACTCCTTCACCAGGAGCTCACTACCACCTCTGTGATCTCCCCTTCTCCAGATGGGACACAAAGACCTGGGACAATAGCATATCCAGTTAGGAAATGACTACACATGTGGGTGCAATGTTCTCTTATGCCACTGGAATTCCTCAGGCACAGAGGCAGCTTTTCCAGGTACGGGTCTGCTTTCTAAGATTATGACTTTATGGAATATTTCTCCATGGGTGAATCCCAAGTTCAAATTTAACCTTGATGTTCCCTGAGCTTTAGGATTTAAAAGGATGCTGTTCTGCCATCACCTCAATGTCACTAGGCTAAACTCATTATTTTCCCCTCCACTCCAGGCTCAACTGTCTTAAAGGAAAATGAATTATCTCATATAACAAGAAACCTGGAGGTAGGTAGATTAGGATTCCTTTTTTTTTTTTTTTTTTTTTTTTTTTTTTTTTTTTTGGCGGCAGAGTCTCACTCTGTTGTTCAGACTGGAGTGCAGTGGCGCAATCTTGGCTCACTGCAACCTCCACCTTGCAAGTTCAATTGACTCTCTTGCCTCAGCCTCCCGAGTAGCTGGGATTACAGTAATGTGCCATCACACCCTGCTAATTTTTTTATTCTTAGTAGAGGCGGGGTTTCGCCATGTTGGCCAGGCTGGTCTCTAACTCCTGACCTCAAGTGATCTGCCCGCCTCATCATCGGTGACCCAGGCCCTTTCCATATTCACTCTGATAGCCTCGGGCTAGTGCCCCTCATGGCTACCAAATGGCTGCCACAATTCCGGCTAATGTATACATACACACAATGTCCAGCAGAGGCAGAGAGACTGTTTCTTCCTGTGTGTCTCTTTTTCTAATCTTGCAAGGAAAACTTTTCTCAGAAGCCCTCAAGCCAACTTTCCAGTTTCATATGCCCACATCTAAGCCAGTTACCAGCAAAGAAAAGGAAACTCATGAATGGCTTAATTTCATTATGGTTCATTCCTTGGGGCTGGGGGTTAGACTCCCTTCCTGCAAGCACATGGTCATGTAGAGGTGGATGGAACTGGGGAGAAACTGGGGGTATTTTAGGAGGATTGAAAGGAGAATAGATGGCTGGGCACAGTGGCTCACGCCTCTAATACCAGCACTTTGGGAGGTCGAGGTGGGTGGATCACTTTAGGTCAGGAGTTAGAGACCAGCCTGGCCAACATGGAGAAACCCTGTCTCTATTAAAAATGCAAAAAAACTAGCCGAGCTTGGTGGCGTGTGCCTGTGATCCCAGCTACTCAGGAGGCTGAGGCACGAGGATCACTTGAACCCAGGAGGCAGAGGTTGTAGTGAGCCGAGATTGCACCACTGCACTCCAGCCTAGGCAACAGAGCAAGACGCCGTCCCAAAAATAAAAATAAATTAAAAATAAATTTTAAAAAAGGACCGGGCATGGTGGCTCATGCCTGTAATCCCAGCACTTTGGGAGGCCGAGGTGAGCAGATCACGAGGTCAGGAGATCGAGACCATCCTGGCTAACATGATGAAAACCCATCTCTGCTAAAAATACAAAAAAAAAAAAAAACATTAGCTGGGCATGGTGGCAAGCACCTGTAGTCCCAGCTACTCGGGAGGCTGAGGCAGCAGAATGGTGTGAACCCGGGAGGCAGAACTTGCAGTGAGCTGAGATCACACCACTGCACTCCGGCCTGGTTGACAGAGTGAGACTCCATCTCCAAAAAAACAACTCTAAAGGACAAGTTCCAAGGGCTTCTGGGTTGGTGACTACATCAAGTTGCTGGGAGGTGGTGCATCTGGAGAGGGCATGGAAGTTCCATGTTCCTCACCCCACACTTTGCCTATGCATCTCTTCCAAGGCTCTTCCTAAATGGTATCCTTTATGATAAACCAGAAAACATAAGTGAAATATTTCCCTGACTTCTGTGAGCCATTCTAGCAAATTTTTAAAAAATTTAGACAGGGTCTAGCTCTGTCACCAAGGCTGGAGTGCAGTGGCACAATCACAGCTCACTGCAGACTCAACCTGCTGGGCTCAAGTGATCCTCCTGCCTCAGCCTCCCAAGTATCTGGAAATATAGGCATATGCCACCATGCCCAGCTAATTTTTTTAAATACTCTTTTTGTATAGACGAGGTCTTGCCATATTGCCCTGGCTGGCCTCAAACTGTGGCCTCAAGCAGTCCTTCTACCTCAGCCTCCCAAGGCACTAGGATTACAGGTGTAAGCCACTACACCTGGCCATTCTAGCAAACTATTGAACCCAGAGAGGGGGGTTGTAGGAAGCCCCAATTTATAACTAGTTAGTCAGAAGCACAGGAGGCCCAGACTTGTGACTGGCATTTGAAGTGAGGGCAGTCTTATGGGACCAAGCTCTTAACTTGTAGCATCTGATGCTAGCACCAGTAGATAGTGTCAGAATTGAATTGAATTGAATTGCAGGACACCCAGTTGGTGTATGAAGAGAATTGGAGAATTGCTGGGCACAGTGACTCATGCCTGTAATCCCAGCACTTTGGGAGGCTGAGGTGGGTAGATCATCTGAAGTCAGGAATTTGAGATCAGCCTGGCCAACATGGAGAAACCCCGTCTCTACTAAAAATACAAAAGTTAGCCGGCCATAGTGGTGGGCACCTGTAGTCCCAGCTACTCAGGAGGCTGAGGTGGGAAAATCGCTTGAACCCAGGAGGCGGAGGTTGCAGTGAGCCAAGATTGCACCACTGCACTCCAGCCTGGGTGATGGCATGAGACTCCATCCCCCCCCCCAAAAAAAAAAAAAATCAGCCAGGCACAGTGGCTCACGCCTGTAATCCCAACACTTTGAGAGGCCAAGGCAGGCAGATCACGAGGTCAAGAGATCAAGACAATCCTGGCCAACATGGTGAAACCCTGTCTCTACTAAAAATACAAAAAATTAACTGGATGTGGTGGTGCACGCCTGTAGTCCCAGCTACTCCGTAGGCTGAGGCAGGAGAATCGCTTGAACCCAGGAGGCGGAGGTTGCAGTGAGCCAAGATTGCACCACTGGACTCCAGCCTGGTGACAGAGCAAGACTCCATCTCCAAAAAAAAATAGTAATAATAATAAAAAATCTTTTCCTTTTGTCTGGGCTTTGACCAATCAGGTTAATAGCTCCTTCTTCCTTGTGAACATAGCTATAAGAGAACAGGGGAGAGGAGATAATTCCTATGTTCCCACATTTTGTTCTCTCTTACTCCATTGGGAAGATGGGTGGAAAATTCTCCTACCAAACAGAATATGTGCATTGTCTAATTACCTCCCCATCTAGACTAAACCTCTCAAGATCGGGGCCAATGCATCATGCATACTGTTTCTACATGTGGTAGGCACTCAGTTTCTGTTGATAGCAATTGTGGTTGTCATTTAAGAAACATCATTGCAAGTTCAGTTTACAAAACTGTGGCCAATACAGCTATAGCAGGCTTTCGTAACCTGGGGTTTTGGGGGCTTTATTTCTTATCTTTCTTTCAACCTTCACTATATATTGGCAGAGAAGGGTATTGAGATATGGGTCTGGATAGTAGAAGGAGTGTCTTTATAAACATTACATGTGTCCCCAAGAAGATGGGTCTGCCAAGTAGATAGAAGATCAAAATTCAAATTACCTCAATAAATTAGAGAAACGACCATCAATAGCAGGTTAAAATGCACTAGAGTATTTGGATTGTTTCTAACACAAAGGATAAATGCTTGAGGGGATGGATACCCCATTCTCCATAATGTGATTATTTCACATTGCATGCCTGTATCAAAACATGTACCCCACAAATATATACTCCTACTATATACACCCCAAAAATAAAAAATTTAAAAACTTACATAAAATGCACTAGGATAAATGGACAAATGGTATAATTAAGGAGTGGGAAAAAAAGCACCACATGGCCGGGTGCAGTGGCTCACGCCTGTAATCCCTGCACTTTGAGAGGCCGAGGCTGGTGGATCACCTGAGGTCAGGAGTTCGAGACCAGCCTGGCCAACATGATGAAAACCCATCTCTACTAAAAATAAAAAAAAAAATTAGCTGGGTGTGGTGGTGTGTGCCTGTAATCCCAGCTACATGGGAAGCTGAGGCAGGAGAGTCGTTTGAACCTGGGAGGTGGAGGTTGCAGTGAGCTGAGATCGTGCCACTGCACTCCATCCTGGGCAACAAGAGCAAAACTCCATTTCAATCAATCAACCAATCCAATCCATACACACACAATAGAATTCAAGGAAAAACTGACCACATAGAAATGTGGCCAAGAAGGGCCTGATAGATGTGGCAAACCCGTAATGGAATGCGTAGAAAAATTGGGGGCTATATTAACAGAAGCCTGGGAAGCCAAATTAATCTTCATATCTCTGAGACTTAACACAGTATGTGGCACACAGTGGCTATTGATACACATTTATTGAAAAAAAAAAAAGTGTGACCTTGACTTTGGTCACATCATCTTTGCTGTTCCCTGCCTCTGAAAGTCTTCACATAACCAATTCCTGTCCACTCTTCAAGACCCAGCTTAAGCACAACTTTTTCCCTGTTGCCTTCCCTAAAATCCACCTCAACCCCAGCTAGAAGAAAGGATTCAATTTCTGAATTATTGTAAGCATTTAATAACTTCAAGCAATTATTTTAGTAATGGGCACTCTGATATTGGGTGAATGGTAATTCTTAGATTATGGCAATGCAATCTGTGTCATTTTTAAATTATAGAATTAATAAGTAAGGGAGGGTGTGTGAAATTCTAGAAGTTTAATCTCTGACACTCTCTGACTTTCCTTGTTCTAGTTTTTTTTTTTTTTTCAGATGTTATATGTCATCCAGATATCAGCCTCATCCTCTTATTCAAGCTCACATCCCCTGTGTCCTCTCATACAAGGGCCTTAGTGAACCAGGCAGAATTTACTGAAGTAGAGACACAATTTACATCATGTAGCTTGCAACAATTCATTTAGTAATCCCCGTATAAACTATTTTCCAGAGTGCCCTCCCTGGTTCTGCTACCAGAGTGTTTTTTCTACTCTCCTCCACCCTCCAAGCCTCCAGCTTTGCTGCTCTTAACTCTCTCACTCCAAAGCCCCTTCCAAATTCCTCAGCCCTTCGTTATTCAGAGGAACACATTTTATCCCAGCTCATACTTCCAAAAAGTGTACCCGGACAAATTACTGTGTTCAACAAAACAGAAAGTCTTCCAATTAGGGGACCTATCCTCTTCAGAAAACAGAGGAGGATCATAAATACATTTTCCTTTCTGCAAACATAATTAACACAAAATGACTAAGTGGGGTTAGTCAAGGAAGTCTTATTGGCAGGCTTGTTGGAGTCAGCTTTTGAAGGTGGCAATGGTCATAGTTTTGTATGGTGGAGTGCAAAGAAGGCATTCAGGTGGTTGCTGGCTGCAATCCTGCTCTGGATGAACTTGGCTCCTAGAACCTGGTAGACGTTTATAGTTTTCAAGGGACTTTTCCTATCTGTCCCAAGACAAGGCTGCATAGTTGCTTATCTTGCTATCTGCCAGCCTTAGCTTCACTCAGCTATAATCAATAAGGATAGACATTTGTTGGCTCAGCCTTTCCTAGCCTCTTAGCCATTTCTGACCAAGTCAGGAATTATATTAGAAACCTCAACACTGTTTTCTTCCCTTCTGTGTTAGGATACAGGCTATGCTGCTATAACACAGACCCCCCAAAAGATGGTGACTCAATAAGAAGTTTATTTCTCACTTAATAGTCCAGTAAGGTGGATGTCTGACTATACAGATAGCTCTGCTCCACTTGTTCGTCTTGGAACCCGGATTTCTTTCATCTCAGTGTGCCACCTACTCCAGGATGTGGTCATTGTTTGCATGGTTGAGCCTGGCTCACTTGGCCACATCTGTGTCCAGACTTCTAGAAGGAGAAAGAAGGGAAAGGGAAAGTGGAGAGCAAGTAACTTCCTTTTAATGACGTAGCATCAAAGTTGTACTCTTCCATTTACATCTCATTGGCTAGAACTTGGTCGCATGGTCACATCTACTGCAAGGAAGGCTGGATAATATATTCCCTAACTGGATGGACATACGCTCAGCTAAACTTAGAGGAGGAGAGAACAGCTTCCATTACAAAAAGAAATGATGATAGAGATGATGAGCAGTTTCCACCATACTTCCATATGGCCTGTGGAATGAACTTCTTAGCATGGCATAAGAGACCCTCTTGGACCTTCAGCTTTCCACTCTAGTAATATCCAATTACTTGACATGCCCTGAACTTGCTTTGCTTTCCCCTCCATGACTGTTTATGGTGTTTCCCCTCCATGACTGTTTATGGTAAATTTTTCTCATCTTTCTTTGCCTGCTAGAATCAGCCCAAATAACATCATCTCCAACAAGTGCTCCTAAACCTCAGTCTGGGGCAAGTGACCCTTCTTTGTCTTCTCATAGCACACCATGCATTCATCTCCTCTGGCACTTGTCAGATTCCCCCACTGCCTGCCAAGGTTTGAAATCATCTCCTTTCGGCTCTGTCACCATCTAGATTGTAGGCACCTTGAGAGCAAGTATGCTATGTCTTAGTCATATTTGTACCTTTAGTTCCTAATTTGAGCTGAATTCCTTTTGCCTACCAGTGGATGAAAGATGCTGCATCATTGCCTGAGCCCTTGCGTGCTCACTGGGTTGTAGCTTTCATCTGTAATAGCCAGGCTGTATTAGTGGACATTCTTGTTCCCATTGGTTTGGAAGCACCAGCCTGAGACTGCTGCTGGTCTAGTTCTGATCCTCTTTCTTGTCCTTGTGAATTTCTTCCTTTGAGGAGACTAAAGCTTGTTTTTGTTACCCCTTGGGGCTAGCTGCTAAAGGGCATGACTGCCATTTACTGCCTTTGATCTTGGAAGCTCTTGCTGCTAGGCTTCACCTGCTATGGATTTTCCTGATGCCAAGACCTGGGGGAATTCAGTTCTGGTTTATTGTCTTTGGACACTGACAAATGATCCTTTAGGTAGATCATTTCCTCCGAGTTCTGCTTCTAGTGGGCTCTGGCCATTTTCCACTTGTCACTGCAAAGACTCTATCCTGCCTGACTTGTGAACGTTTTCCATTTTAAGATTGATAAGTATTATTGGTACCATCTATTTGAAACTAACTGGTCCATGATGAGAATGGATTAACAGCTTTGTGGAATATCACTGGCACAAAATGCAATTTGTACAGACTTTCTTTGGAGATATATATACACACACACACACACACACACACATATATCTACATACATGCTTAAAATATGAATATGTGAGCATGCACACCAGTGTATTAAGAAGGTTATTCATATGGTAGATGTTCTTTATTTTATAAAAGGGCTTACTAGAAAGATTTTATGGATTATTTTCTATCTTTTTTGGTATAACTTTAGTAATTGCAAGGCAGAATTCCCAGGTCAGATGGATGATTTGGGCAGCCACATAATCTGCCCTTCTGTATGTCAAAGCTATGGATCAGAACAAGGAGATTTACCTTAAAAAGTTAGTCATTTAGGCAGATTGTCAAAAGAACTCGGTAATATCCAGGGAAGTAAGAGGCAGGGAACTCTAGCGTTCTTGATGAGCTGAAGATGAGTTGTTAATTTGTCATGAACTGAAAATTCTCAATTCCAAAAAGTCATGGAAGAGTCACAGATAGGTCCCACCTGGGCAGCTCAAGTGCCCAGAACCCTTCTAAGTTTCCCTGCCTATATTAGTTAGAAGCTATAAATTTACAAATGACAGAAATCCAATTTAAACTAGCATAAGCAGCAGGGGAGGGTACTGACTCACAGTCCTTGGAAGGCTAGGAATGGACTTCAGTCACAAGTAGATCTAGAGACTAAAATGCATTTTCCAAATTGGTCTTTCTCATTTTTTTCAATCCCAACCTTCTTATTCTTCATTGATCCCATTCTCTTCTATGGGAATTACCTTCCTCCACAAGGCAGAGAAGATAGCCCTTATTTACATTCTAAATGTCCTTTATCTGGAAGGCTGGGTAACTTTTCTTCTATTTCCAAATGAAAAAATTCCCAGGAAGAACTTTGATTGGCCTGACTCAAGTCACATTCTACCCCTGGATTAGTCATTATGGCCAAGAGTACAGGGTATGATTGGCTGGGCCCTGTGGCTGGGAAGTGGGGTGGTATAACTAGCAACCTTGTCAGACTCAGAATTCATGTGGGTCACACTCTCCTTTCTAATGCTGAGACTCTCCAGTAAATATCTCACATGTTCCCACCAAACAGCCCAGGCTTCATTTTATACTTCTGCTCATTTCTGCTCTTGATGTGTTGCACTGACCACTGCTTGCTTTTAGTGTGGACACCTGCTTTGTGGTTCCCTTAGACTGCCAGTAAAACCACTTAGCTGGACCACTGTTGGCCACTTTGCTGCTCAGGCCACTGTTTGTGCTGACTTTTTTTCCCGGACCTCCTCTCAGTGGTCTATTTGGAGAAGTGCCCATGGGCATCTCAGATACTCTGGCAGGGACTAGTGCATGCAGTTGTGTAATTAGGAACAGTTATAAAGGTCGTTCAGTGCATAAGGGCATCCCATGAGAACAAACATGGAGACCGAAGTCTAGCATGAAATCCAGCTTACTAAGCTGTACACTCACCTTTATGTGTTCTCCAGGTAGAAAACATACTTTTTAAATTTGCACAAGGGTACCAAGCCGCCATGCATCAGGGAGAACATATTACTTGAGTTGATTCTAGCAAGCAAAGAAACGTGAGAAAGATTTACCATAAATAGTCATGGAGATAAGACACAGAAAAGCATATTCAGGGAATTTCAAGTCATTGCATACTACTAGAGTGGAAAGTTGAAGATCCCATAGGGCCTCTTATGCCATGCTAAAAAGTTTATTCCATAGGTCGTAAGCAGGTGATTTTTATGTTATTTTATTTTATTTGTTTTTTTGAGAGTCTTACTCTGTCACCCAGGCTGGAATGCAGTGGCGTGATCTCAGCTCACTGCAACCTCCACCTCCTGGGTTCGAGCAATTCTTCTGCCTCTGCCTCCTAAGTAGCTGGGGCTACAGGCATGTGCCACCACGCCTGGCTAATTTTTTTTGTATTTTTAGTAGAGACGGGGTTTCGCCGTGTTGGCCAGGCCTGTCTTGAACTCCTGACCTCAAGTGATCCACTTGCCTTGGCCTCCCAAAGTGCTGGGATTATAGACGTGAGCCACTGCTCCTGGCCAGGAGGTGACTTAAAAATTCAGACAAGGCTGGGCACGGTGGCTCACGCCTCTAATCCCAGCACTTTGGGAGCCTGAGGCGGGCGGATCACGAGGTCAAGAGATCGAGACCATCCTGGCTAACACGGTGAAACCCTGTCTCTACTAAAAATTAAAAAAAAAAAAAAAAATTAGCCAGGCATGGTGGCGGCTGCCTGAAGTCCCAGCCACTTGGGAGGCTGAGCCAAGAGAATGGTGTGAACCTGGGAGGCAGAGCTTGCAGTGAGCGGAGATCACGCCCCTGCACTCCAGCCTGGGCGACAGAGTGAGACTCCGTCTCAAAAAAAAAAAAAAAAAAATTCAGACAAAGCTTCCCTAGAGGCCAGCAGCAGCATAACTCTGGCTGTTTCCTCTGAAAGTTAGGAACAACTACATCTCTTCTGTTTGCCATTGTATCAGAAGAATGCCACTACCATAAACATAACATTGTAAGAGCAGCTAGGGGCACAAGCCCACATCACCTGTCTTTGTTAGGGCTGCTATAATAATATACCATAAATTTGGTGGCCTACAAATGGCAAAAATGTATTGCTCGTAGTTCTGGAGACTGGGAAGTTCAAGATCAAGGTGTTGGCATATTAGATGTCTGATGAGGGCCTATTTTCTGGTTCATAGATGGTACCTTCTTGCTGTGTCCTCACATGGCAGAAGCGGCAAGGCAGCTGTCTGGGGTCTCTTTTATAAGGGCACTAATCCCAATCGTGAGGACTCTGCCTTCATGACCTGATCACCTCTCAAGGCCCCACTTCCTAATTCCATCACATTGGTGTTAGGTGTTAGCATATGAATTTTGGGGGGACAGAAACATTGAGACCATAGCACCACCCCATCTTCAAACTACATCTTCATATGTGATAATTTCAGCAATGTGAATAAAACTGTTTTGAATAATTGACCTTCACACTGATTTGCCAACTAAGTCAGTCCTGGACCTACAAACTAAACTCCTGGTGAGAAGCAAAAGTCAGATGAGCCACACCCCTTACTTGGAAAAATTAATAGTAATTGGCCCTGTCCTTTCTCGCCTGGGAAGGTGACAACATACAATCAGTATCTTGGATTTATTTTGTCATATCTTGCTGAAGCCTTCATATTTTATTTTTTTAATCTTGAAGCCAAGTGAAGGCTCCTAGGTGTAGTTTTTATTTGACTACATCAGATAATGTAGTTATATTCAGTAGAAGAGAGTGTACTGTATACAGCATAGATTAGGTAGACTATATAGGAGGCAGCATGGGTAGTAGGAAAGAAACCATCGGACTAGGAGACCCAGGTTCTTGTCCTGCCTAGCACTGCTCACTAGCTAGCATGTGAGAATAGAAAAGCCACTAAAAGTGGCCAGTCATGGTGGCTCATGCCTGTAATCCCAGCACTTTGGGAGGCCGAGGCGGGCAGATCACCTGAGGCCAGGAGTTCGAGATCAGCCTGGCCAACATGGCAAAACCCCATCTCTACTAAAAATACAAAAATTAGCCAGGCATGGTGGCAGGCGCCTTTAATCCCAGCTACTCGGGAGGCTGAGGCAGGAGAATTGCTTGAGCCCGGGAGGCGGAGGCTGCAGTGAGCTGAGATCATGCCATTGCACTCCAGCCTGGTCAACAAGAGCGAAACTCCACCTCAAAAACAAAACAAAACAAAAACAACAAAAATAGAAAAGCCACTAAAACCTCACTAGCCATCTGCAAAATGAAGGACTTTAGATAACCTCTAAGACCAGCTCGAAAATGCCATCATTCCATAGTCCCATTGGAAGTGTCACTAGGCTGTTCAAGAAATTCATAGACACCAGGGGCCAAGGACAAATCAGCTGCGCTGAGCCAAATACCAGGAGGGAACAAGCTCAAGCTGGTGATAACCAGAGGTGCAGATGCAAAGTGTGCACTTGTCTTCCAGGAAGGTGTTTGGTGGCTGGGCACAGGGGCAATGAGAGATAGTGTTGGAAAATAATTTAGTCATGGGTTCACTAAATGTTCCTTTCAACCTAGGTTTAAGATACATCTAAACATTCCCCATCAGTTGCTTTTCTTGGGGGGCAGGTGGTGTCATCATATCTCTAGGGAAGTATATTCCAAAGACCTACGTGCATAGTAAAGCTCTCTGTGGTACCTTTAGAGGCTGTGCACAACTTCACAGACAACTGGTAACAATAGGATAAAGAATTATATTGTTAATCCTGGCTACTTAGGAGGCTGAGGCCAAAGGATTGTTTGAGGACAGGCATTCAAGACAAGGCTGGGCAACATAGAGAGCCCTCCATCTCTCCTAAAAGAAAAAAAAAACGTTGTAGCCATTCTGGATAGTTCCAAATGTGGCCAAAGGTTACTGGCTATCTTCTGGCCTTGCTTAATCTGTGATGTTATTTATGTTCATAAGATATAATCTGTACTCTGTTGATGCACAGCTTGGATTCCAGATACCCCCTTAGTTATCTACAAGAATAGGAGACTGACCCCTGGCCTATAGGAGATAAGACTCAGACTAGGTCTGTATCATATACATCACATCTCCAGAGACTGCTGAAGCCATATGAGACACAGAGGAAGTCTCTCAGAGTACCACCATTTCCAAGAGATAGTACCTGTGTATGTACCAAGTCCTATGTCCCAGTAAAAGAGCCTAGAGCCAGGCATGGTGGCTGATGCCTGTAATCCCAGCACTTTGGGAGGCCAGCACAGAAGGATCGCTTGAACCCAGGAGCTTGAGACCAGCCTGGGAAACAAAGTGAGACCCTGTCTGTACCAAAAAATATAATTTTAAAAATCAGCCAGGCTTTTTGGTGCATGTCTGTAGTCCCAGCTACTTGGGAGGCTGAGGTGGGAGAGTCACTTGAGACTGGGAGGTTCAGGCTACAGTGAGCTGCGATCATGCCAGTGCACTCCAGCCTGGCTGACAGAGCAAGTTCTTGTCAAAAAAATACAAAAACTTTAAAAAGCCTGAGAGCCAAGTCCTACAAGTCCTATTGCAAGCACTTGCTTTAAGTCGACGTCCATATAACATGGCTTTAACTTCCCTGGGGAAAATTGCCCGAAGCTTAAGCCTTATGGGGGTGATCAATAACACTTCTCTTTTTCCTTCCAAGTTCTGAACCACTCGATAAGACAAGAGCTGTCACATGGGAGGCCAAAATAACATATTCATTTCCATTATAATAGAGAATGTGACTTACATGTGAGATTCAAACTGTTTTCTTAATCCTGAACCTCAGAGTTAGATGGTGCCATAGTTTGGATGTGTGTCCAGCCCAAATCTCATGTTAAAATGTAGTTCCCAGTGTTGGAGGTGGGGCCTGGTGGGGGCTGATTGGATCATGGAGGCAGATTTCTCATGAATGGTTTAGTACCTTCCTCTTGGTACTGTCCGTGTGACAATGAGTGAGTTATTGTGAGATCTGGTCATTTAAAAGTGTGTGGCACCTCCCCACTCCCCCTTGTTCCTGCTTTTGCCATGTGATGTACCTGCTCCCCCATCACCTTCCACCATGATTGGAAGCTTCCTGAGGCCTCCTCAGAAGCAAGTGCTGCTACGCTTCCTGTACAGCCTGCTGAACTGTGAGCCAATTAAACTTCTTTTCTTTATAAATTAACCAGTCTCAGGAATTTCTGTATAGCAATGCAAAAACAGACCAATACAGATCCTCTGTAGGGCTCCTCCATAAGGGAAGGACACTTATACAACGCACAACATGGAGCATCAGAGCAGAGAGCCTGCTAACTGTGGGCAGACGTACTCCCAAAGGGAAGGAGATGGGAAGTGGTTCTGCTGTACATGCCCAGTTTCTCCTTCCAAACCTACCAGTCAAATAAATTGCTCCACATTCCAGGTATTATGCTAATAATACAGCTTTGCTAAATGGAAGGAAGCATTGCCCCATCCAGGCACCCTTCCCTCCATTAACAAAATCCTAGATCTTTTCTAGGCTCACAGGGAGGCCTAAAGTTTCAGTAATGAAACAGTTCATTTCCCCTCTTTCTAATCCATCTCTAGGGACAAAACAAATTAAGAACTCTTAATACTAGGCAGAAGCCTGCCCAGTAGAGGTGCCATGGACAGAGAAGGATATAATGTGTCCATCCTACCATCTTCCAACTGAGTCCCAGGGTACCTTTCTCCTTTGGAATATCCGTGGTTGGCAAAAAGTGTAATGATGATAACATCTGTTGGATAATTATTTGGCTGCTGCCAGATTCGTATTCTAGGGGTTTTGTTCTAAGGAAACCAAGAGTAGAGTGGGATTTTAGGACACCATTCAAGAATATGGAATTCAACAGGCCAACTGATACAAAATGAAGGATTTGTTTAGTTTACTGTTGGTCCATTATCCATTGGCTGCTGCATCAGAAACCAGGATTCTTTTTTTTGTTTGTTTCTTTTGAGATAGGATCTCACTCTGTCACCCAGGCTAGAGTGCAGTGGCTCAATCAGGGCTCACTGCAGCCTTCATCTCCCAGGTTGGGCTCAAGTGATTCCCCCCACCTCAACTTCCCAAGTAGCTGGTACTACAGGTGTACACCACCATGGCCAGCTAATTTTTTAAAATTTTATTTTTGGTAGAGACAGGGTCTCACTATGTTGCACCTGCTGGTCTTGAATTCCTGGGCTCAAGTGATCCTCCTGCCTCACCTCCCAAAGTGTTGGGATTATAAGTGTGAGCCACAGCACTTGGCCTCATTCTTTTTTTTTTTTTTTTTTTTTAATAAACTTTTGGAATAGTTTTAGATTTACAGAAAATTTAGATTTTGCAAAGATAATAAAGAGAGTTCCCATATGCTTCATATGCAGTTTCCCCTACTAACATCTTACATTAATAAGGTACCTTTGTTCTAATTTATGAACTAATATTGATACATTACTATTAACTAAAGACTACATCTTACTGAGATTTCCTTGATTTTTGCCAAAAGCCTTTTTCTTGTTCCGGATCCCATCTAGGATACATAGACTTCTCATATTTCCCTAAGCTCCTCTTGGCTGTGACACTTTCTCAGACTTACCTTGTTTTTTGTAACCTTGATAGTTTTGAAGAAAATTGTTAGGTATTTTGTAGACTATCTCTCAGTTGGATTTGTCTGATGTTTTCTTCATGATTACACTGGGGTTATGGGCTTTTGGAAGGAAGACCACAGAAGTAAAGAGCCATTTTCACCACCTCATATCAAGGGTACCTGCTATCAATGTGACTTATCACTACTGATACTGACCTTGATTACCTGACTGAGAGAAAGTCAGGTTTCTTCACTGTAAAGTTACTCTTTTTCCTCCTTTCCATGCTGTACTCTTTGGAAGAAAGTCGCTATGCACAGCCCACACTAAGGAGTGGGGTGGTATGCTTGCTTCCTTCAGGGCAGAGGATCTACATAAATTATTTTGAATTCGTTTGCATGGGAGACTTATCTCTTCTCCTCATTTACTTATTCTTCAATCACTTATTTATTTCATTCAGTGATTTCTGCTTTCATCCAATTGGCTGTTCCTATCTGCAAGAGAAATGGGAAATGCAGTTCTTCATGTGGGCGCATTGTTCAGAATTTGGAAGGAGTCACTCTGGATTTCATGGATATTTATTTTGTTCATTGGGTTATAATCCAATACTAATTTGTTTATTTTGTTGCTCAAATTGTCCCAAGCTTTGGCCGTTGAGAGTTCTTTCAGTTGCTCCCTGTTTCTCTTTAACAGATTCCCATCATTGTGTTATTGTGGTTTTTGGTTTTGTTTAGTTTTGTTTATGTGACTTTTTAGCATTTCCTTATTTCTGGCACTAGAAGATGGTTCAGATTCATCTTGTATATTTTCTGTTCTAATTTTGGAATCAGCCATTTCTCCAAGGCCCAGGGTTTGTTCCTTAATTTACATATTTCCATTTAAAACAAACTCCTTAGAAAGTGGTGATATCAGCCAGGGTGCTATAGCTCATGCCTGTAATCACAGCACTTGGGGAGGCTGAGGCGGATGAATCACTTGAGGCCAGGAGTTCAAGACCACCTGGCCAACGTGGCAAAATCCCATCTCAACTGAAAATACAAAAATTAGCCGGACATAGTGGCAGGTGCCTGTAGTCACAACTACTCAGGAGGCTGAGGCATGACAATCACTTGAAGCTGAGAGGCAGAGGCTGCAGTGAGCCAAGATTATACCATTGCACTCTAGCCTGGGTGATGGAGTGAGACTCTGTGTCCAAAAAAACAAAAAAACAAAAAAAAAAGAGAAAGAGAGAAAGTGGTGAGGGAAGTTGAGAGGAGAGGAGAGGAGAATGGGCAGGATGTACTACCCCCTTCACTTCCTGTTGATTCAATTGTTTTACCTTGCTTAAGGAAATAAAAGTTTGAAACCCATATTTATTTCCTATTGTTGTTATAACAAATTACCACAACCTTTGTGGCTTGAAACAATAGACATGCATTATCTTATAGCTTTGGGGATCAGAAGTGTAGAAATGGGTCTTATGGGGCTAAAGTCAAGGCAGGGCTGTGTTCCTTCTGGAGGCTCTAGGGGAGAATCTGTTCCTTGCCTTTTTCAACTTCTAGGGGCTGTTTGTCTGCATTCCTTGGCTCATGGCCTCCTTCAATAATGACATCACTCTGACTCCTGTCTTTGTAGTCAAATCTCCTCTCTCTTCAGCTTCCCTCTTTCATCTTTTAATGATTCTTGTTATTACATTGGGCCCTGTATTACTTCATTCTCACACTCCTATAAAGAAATACCTGAGATTGTGTAATTTATAAAGAAAACAGGTTTGGTTGGCTCACAGTTCTACAGGCTGTACAGGAAGCATGGCTAGGGAGGCCTCAGGAAACTTAAAATCATAGCAGAAGGCAAAGAGGAAGGAGACATGTCATACATGACTGGAGCAGGAGGAAGAGAGTGAAGGAGGAGGTGCTACACACTTTTAAACAACCAGATCTTGTGAGAACTCACTATTATAAGAATAGCAAAGAGGAAATCCGCCATCATGATCCAACCACCTCCCACCAGGCCCCTCTTTCAACATTGGGGATTACAATTTGACATGAGATTTGGGTGGGGACACAAATACAAACCATGTCAGGCCCACTCAGATTATTGAGAATAATATTTCTATTTTAAAATCTTTATGTTAATCACATCTGCAAAGCCCCTTTTACTACATAAGGTAACATAGTCACAGAACATGGATGTCTTTGTGGGGGTGGGGGTGTCATTATTCTACCTACTATAAAGCCTTAAAACCAAAAAGTGGCATCTGCTGATAAATCACAGTTTTACCTTCCTTTATGCTACAAAGGACACTCAAACTCTGAATGTTTCCAACAGCCTCAGACAATCATTTCTTCTTTTTCCAAAAGGAGATGATAATAACAGTATTATTTAATAAACCCTACTAAAAACCTTATGTTGCTTTTTGGTATTTTGCCAAAAACATATCACAATTTTCCTCACTTATTCTACTGATATTTTCTTCAGTAGCAATTTAGAACATGTGGGTTAAATAGTACATATGGTTGATTTCCTATTCTCATTAAGTGAGCTCTTAAACTTTAAAGGCTAAAATATTTGTATAGACTTCTAGGTTCATGATGGCACACAAAGCCTATCTATTCCTTGTCTTCTATGTCTTTTCCATCCTGATAGTCTAAGGCCTCATCGGGCAGTCATATAGATTAGAGAATGCAAGCTATGTGTCCCATAAGGTAGATCTAATGCATTAGACTTACAGTTAAATAATTGTGGATTTTTTTCCAAATGAAAAAAGTTATATTAATGAATATGTTATAAATTTCAAAAACATTCCCTATTAATTTTCCTCAACATTGGTACCTCTTTCTGCTTGTATGTCAATGTATGCTAGCTGACAACAAAAGAAATCAACAAGAAGCCAATTAATAGAAAAAGTCAGAGATAGGAAATAAATTATGTCTAGTTTGATAGCTTACAGTGTTTCTATAATTTTATGTTGCATACATCTAACAGAGAACTATTTTGCTAACTGAAATGCTTTCTCACATAAAGAACTCTAGATGTAAAAAATAATTACCTTTCCCTAAATATAATGGCTCCAACTACCATTTTTTTCATTTGATTGCAGATACTTTACAAAAAATGCTTTCCTCTTGTAAAAGAGAAGTTTACTCCTGGAAAGGTAAGAATATGGGCTTTGGAGCTAGACAAACCTGAGTATGAACATCTTACTAGTTGAATGACTTTGTCAGTTTTTTTAAAATTCCCCTCCCTCCCTCCCTCCCTTCCTTCCTCCCTCCCTCCCTTCCTTCCTCCCTCCCTCTCTCTCTCTCCCTCTCTGTCTCTCTCTCTCTTTCTTTTTTCTTTTTTTCCCTTTCTTTCTTTCGACAGGCTCTCACTCTGTCACCTAGGCTGGAGTGCAGTGACACAATCATAGCTCACTGCAGTCTCAACCTCTTGGGCTCAAGTGATCCTCCTCAACTTCCCAAGTAGCTTGGACTACAGGCATGCGCCACCACACCCTGCTCATTTTTTATTTTTTTTTGTAGAGATGGGGTCTTACTATGTTGCTCAGGCTAGTCTCCAACTCCTGGCCTCAAGTGATCCTTCCACCTCAGCCTTCCAAAGTGCTGGGATTACAAGTGCCTAACCTAGTTGTATGACTGAATATATAACTTAACTGAATAATTTGTAAGAAATTACATGTGGTTGTTTGTAGAAGACACTAATTAAAGCAACTTAAATACAAAAGAGGCATATTTCTTCCTCAGAATAAAGAAGAGCAGAGTTAGGCAGTTTGGGGTTGCTGTGGCTGCTCCTTGGTCATTAAGCATCCAGGTTCTCCCCTTTCCATGTGCTCTGCCATCTTTGGTACATACCTTCATGTTCTAGGTTACTTTTGGTCCAATGTGGCTTTTGAAGCTCTAGCCACCTCGTCTACCTTCCAAGCAACAGAAAGGATGAAGGGAAGAAAGGCAATAATGACAGCTTTCCAGGAAGCCTACCCAGTGCCTTCTGCTTACATCTAGTTGGCCACTTTTATCTGCAAGGGAAAGGGAAATGTAGGTTTTCATCTGTGCACATTGCTCAGGATTCAGAAGGAGAGGATCAAGTTGGATTCTGTGGCAGAGATGCCTAAATGATCCTCAGTATCCATGATTTCCTTTTGCTTTTAGTAATAGAACCTTTGCCACACCTATCTGCCACTAATCTTAACCTTCACATTGACACATGACCATTGAGATAGAGGCTATATTATTCAACCTCCCTTGAAGTTAGCTGTGGCCATGTAACCATTCCTTCTGAACAATAGGGTGTGAGCTGAAGCTTTTGTGTGCAATTTTTTAAAAAATAAAACTGCCTGTCTTTCATCCTCTTTCCTTTCTCCCCACAGGCTGGGGCATGGATGTGTGGTGATGAGTTAGCTTTTTCTGTATGAAGACCATACTTTAGATGGTGGTGGAGTAACCAGACGGAAGGTGCTGTGTCCCTGGGTAACTGCGCAACCTGCCAATCTAGATTTCTGCCTGCCCCTGCTATATTTTGTGAGAGAAAAATAAACCTCCACCTTGTTTAAGTCACTATATTTTGGTACCCCTTTGCTATAGCCCAGCCTATATAATATATGAATACAGCCACTTTCTGTGCCTCGGTTAATTTTTCTGTAAAATGGCAATGGAATTATGTACTCCAATGGGTTGTTGCAAGAGTTAGATAGAAATAAGAGGCCGGGTGTGGTGGTGCATGCCTGTAATCCCAGCATTTTGGGAGGCTGAGGTGGGTGGATCACCTGAGGTCAGGAGTTTGAAACCAGCCTAACATGGTGAAACCCCGTTTCTGCTAAACACAAAAAATTAGCTGGGCGTCGGGGCACATACCTGTAAGCTACTTGGGAGGCTGGAGCAGGAGAATCGCTTGAACCTGGGAGGCGGAGGTTGCAGTGAGCTGAGATCATGCCATTGCATTCCAGCATGGGCAGCAAGTGTGATCTGCTGAAAGGAAGGAAGGAAGGAAGGGAGGGAGGGAGGGAGGGAGGGGAAGGAAGACATCTGGGCCACGGCTATTATACGTAATAGTTATTAGCATGGGTTTCAAAAAGCTGACTAAACCACTTGGAGGAAATAGGCAGCATGCTACCCCACCAGTATAATAGAGAAATATGTGTGAGTCGATCCTTGATTTAGCAGCAAAAGCATAAGAACAATAAATACTGCCGGGCGCGGTGGCTCAAGCCTGTAATCCCAGCACTTTGGGAGGCCGAGACGGGCGGATCACGAGGTCAGGAGATCGAGACCATCCTGGCTAACACGGTGAAACCCCGTCTCTACTACAAAACACAAAAAACTAGCCGGGCGAGGTGGCGGGCGCCTGTAGTCCCAGCTACTCAGGAGGCTGAGGCAGGAGAATGGCGTAAACCCGGGAGGCAGAGCTTGCAGTGAGTTGAGATCCGGCCACTGCACTCCAGCCTGGGCGACAGAGCGAGACTCCGTCCAAAAAAAAAAAAAAGAACAATAAATATCTTGGACTTAAATGTAAGTAAGTAGTTGAAGTGTTTGCAGAAAATACCCTAATGCATTTCTCTCTCTCTTTCTCTCTCTTTCTCTGTCTCTCTTTTTGGAGTCAGTCTCACTCCTGTCACCCAGTGGTGCTATCATTGCTCACTGCAGCCTCAACTTCCTGGGCTCAGGTGATTCTTCCACCTCAGCCTCCCAAGTAGCTGGGACTACAGGTGCGTGCCACCACACCTGGCTAACTTTTTGTATTTTTAGTAGAGACAGGGTTTCGTCATGTTGCTCAGGCTGGTCTCAAACTCCTGAACTCAACAGATCCACCCACCTTGGCCTCCCAAAGTGCTGGGATTACAGGTGTGAGCCACCATGCCTGGCTGCATTTTCTCTTAATAATTTGGATTATTTCCCTGCCGTTCACTTGCCTGCACTGTTATTGACTCAAAGTAGGGGAGGACTAATGCCATGGAGGAAGGAAAAGCGTATTTGGTAGAGGAATTCCTGAGAGACAGGAAGGGAAAGCAGGAAGTTCTTCTGATAACTGGGGAAAGCAGAGTATGTGTGAGATAAAGGAGTGGGAGACCAGAAACAAGTGATTTGGGGAAACAGATTTGGTGAAATTCCAAACCATGACTCATGCCCACTCTCCGGATTTTGTTTCAGACGATGCAGTTTCCTTGGAACAACCCTGTGTTGGGGTTGGTACCATGTTCAGTATGAGTCAGGTAGCAAGGGATGAGAGAGAAGTCTGAGAGCAGCCTCCCAGGATCCCACCAGCACATCATGTCAAGGAGAAAGCAGTCAAGAGTTCCTTGGATTCCTCAGGGGACAGATGGTGCTGAGGAGAACCACTTGGCTGCAGGAAGCCTTGGGTTGCATAAGCAGAGCACAGAATGCAGGAATGAAGAATCTCAGTAATAGGCAGCAAAATGATGCCCCAAAAGATAAGGTACAGCCAGGCTTCCCTCCTTCAGCTTCAACAATGGGACAAGGGACACCTCAGGGAAGGCCACAGGACAGTGTGGTATTCTCCTCCTGCTTTTATGAGGAGAGAAAACAGCCAGCAGGGAGTGTGAATTTTTTTTTTTTTTTTTTTGATACAGGGTCTCATTCTGTCGCCCAGACTGGAGTGCGGTGGTGTGATCTCAGCTCACTGTAACCTCCACTTCCCAGGCTCAAGCGATTCTCCTGCCTCAGCCTCCTGAGTAGCTGGGATTACAGGGATGCGCCACTACCGCCCAGCTAATTTATTTTGTATTTTTAGTAGAGACAGGGTTTCACCATGTTGGCCAGGCTGGTCTCGAACTCCTGACCTCAAATGATCCACCTACTTTGGCCTCCCAAAGTGCTGGGATTACAGGTGTGAGCCACCGCACTCAGCCGGGAGTATGAATTTTGAATGAATTAAATTCTATTTAAACTCACAGAGACATAAACACAATTTTAAAATTTCCCCCTGCTATTAGCAGAAATTGAGGCTTGAGTCTAAAATAGGATTCATTACAGAAAGTAACAAATGTTACATTCTTTCATACATCTGAGTCACAGTATGCAAATTTCTATCCTGCTACATGACACAAGGTCTGTACAAAAAAAGCACATGTATAGGTCAATTTCATTTATAAACATAGATTCCAAAATCTTAAATAAAACGCTAGTAAATTTAATCCATTAGGATAGTAAAAGAGTAATACATCACATCCAAGTATTGTTTAGTCCACAAATGTAAGTGTAATAGATTTCAAATAGGAAGTTTCCACCAGAAACCCTAAGGCAGTAGATATCAGATGGCAAAGTTATCAGCATCCCTTCTGTGGGAGTTTCAAAGTAGATAATCAAAAACCAGTTGCACAGTTCTCAAGCCTCTCATCCCCACGGAGGTAAAGAGATGTTGCTATGGGGCTTCTTTGAAGAAGACTTTTCTGGAGAGAAATATGCTTGTGAGGGTCTCTCCTCCCTCTCTCCCAATAAGCAGGGTTGGGTGATACTTTCTTATTCTCAAACCAAGGGGGAGCCATTTCAATGGGACCACCTGGAGACCTTGATATATAACTCCTGCAGGGTAATGGGATGCAGTGGACCAATATCTAACTCTTGCCTAGGACATATGAACGGCAATGGTGGAAGAGCTAGCTGTTCCAGCTACAGGGGTGAAGGTCAAATACATGATTATATCAAGTGGCCTGCACTCCAAGAGTTTGTCAGGGTGGAAGGTTTCTTTAGAAGGAGAGCTGGCTTAAACCCTTTAAAATCTTGCCTAAGAGGAATGCCTGGAAGAGCCATGGAACTCCTAAAAGAAAGACCCAGTGTAGACTGGACCACCAAAAAACAGAGGCTGAGATGAGAGTAGCCAATGAAAGGGAAATGGTATCACCTGAATTACATAAGGTACAACAGAATCTTCCTACTGGGGCTTCTGCAGAATCTGTAAACGTGTCCTAAGAGAGAAATAGTTAGCTTTGAATATCTGCCAATCCCAGAAAGCTTGAAACTATTTAACAAACCTTAGAGAACCAGTAGGTGAAAATGGAGACTAAATTAAATTCAACTGCCTCTTTTTAAATTTTACCATAACTTGTTTTCTCAACTTTCCCGCTCCCCTCCTGCTATACCCTCCAGTAGAAGAAATTGATGCTCTATTCCATGTCCGTGTTTTGTTGAATTTGCTCCCTTTTTTTTCCTCTAACTAGGATGTTTGCACCCCACCTCTTTTGGTTCACTCAGTCCTCCAGAGCACCATCAGCACCGAGGTCAATGAATAACATGGGGGCCTTTAATCTGTGTTAAGAGACCTTGGAATGACTATCACAAAGGTCTTTTATCCAACGTGATCAGTCCAGAAATGGAACCATTCCATTAAAGCAGGGAAACATAAAATGTGATCTGTACTTATTTTAAATATTTTCAGTTCAAACCCATTTATATATATTCCATTCACAGGCCTTTGAATGTGAGGCAAGCTTGTTTTTTTTTGTCCAATGGTCCACTGATCGGAACTCTGTGCTACCGTTCTTGAACAAACCACTCACAATATGAGTTTTTGTGATTCTTCAGTTTGAGTTTCTTTAATGTGCAAGGACTTAAACACACCTGGGAAGATATCTATGTGTAGGACTTTAAATTACTTAAAATTATTTACCCAACTCTTTAGTTGTTTTGCTTACATTTATTTCAATAGTCATTTCTGCTTTTTTTTTTTTTTTTTTTAGCAACTCAGTCTTCAGTCTTCACTGAGTCTTTCCAATTAGGGGAGCCATAGGTCACATCCAATCCCCCTTCTAGCTCCTAGTGGGTTCTTCGGCTGGATCTGGAAACCAAATTGACACCAAGCAGATGAATAAAAGCATACAAATTGTATTAGTTTTACATGTACATGGGGATCTTTATGAGTGAAGTCTGAAGAAATGGCCAAAGCAAGATATTTCCATACATTTTAGATAAAGAGCAATAAACTTGAGAAGAAACGACCCAGAGCTGTGCTCCAAGAGAGAAATATGTCTGAGTATCTGCCAATCCCAGAGAGCTTGAAACTATTTAACAAGAGTGTTTCCCAAACCTGAGAGAAAATAAAATCTGCCTAGGGCAGTAAAATTTTCTAGGGGTGCCCTTAGGAAATACACGGAGGGGTGTAATACAGGTAAAAGCTAAGGGTAACTTCACTAGGTATGTTTATTCAGGCCCACTGCAGCCTTCAATTCCAAGTTTCCAGTGATGAGGGCCATTTCCTCGTTCTGATACAGAGAGGGTGCCACTCCCAGAGGAATCTGGCTACATGCAGGAAGAAAAAGGTCAGCTCTCACCCTTTCTGAAACTACAATTTCTCCACTGTTTTCTTTTTTAAAAAATGTTTTGGCCAGGTGCAGTGGCTCATGCCTGTAATCCCAGTACTTTGGGAGGCTGAGGCGGGTGGATCACCTGAGGTCAGGAGTTCGAAACCAGCCTAGCCAACATAGTGAAACCCCGTCCCTACTAAAAATACAAAATTAGCTGGGCATGGTGGCACATACCTGTAATCCCAGCTACTTGGGAGGCTGAGGCAGGTGAATTGCTTGAATCTGGGAGGCGGAGGTTTTGGTGAGCCGAGATCATGCCATTACACTCCAGCCTGGGCAATAAGAGTGAAACTCTGTCTCAAAAAAAAAAAAAAAAAAAAGGCCGGGCATGGTGGCTCAAGCCTGCAATCCCAGCACTTTGGGAGGCCGAGACGGGCAGATCACGAGGTCAGGAGATAGAGACCATCCTGGCTAACACGGTGAAACCCCATCTCTACTAAAAAATACAAAACACTAGCTGGGCGAGGTGGCGGGCGCCTGTAGTCCCAGCTACTTGGGAGGCTGAGGCAGGAGAATGGCGTAAACCCGGGAAGGGGAGCTTGCAGTGAACTGAGATCCAGCCTGGGTGACTGAGCAAGACTCCATCTCAAAAAAAAAAAAAAAAAGTTTTAATTTTTGTAAAGACGGCATCTTGCTACGTTTTTTGTTTTTTTCTTGCTTTGTTTTGTTTTTTGTTGTTTTGTCTTGAGACAGGTTCTTGCTCTGTCACCACTTTACCCACTTTTTCTGCTCTTTATCTTGTATTCTTGATTTGTAGGAATTTTGTTATAAATTCGGCATACCTACCAGGCGAGCTGCCTCACACCTGTAATCCCAGCACTTTGGGAGGCCGAGGTGGGCAGATCACAAGGTCAGGTGTTTGAGACCAGCCTGGCCAACATAGTGAAACCCCGCCTCTACTAAAATTACAAAAAATTAGCCGGTGTGGCGGCATGTGCCTGTAATCCCAGCTACTCGGGAGGCTGAGACAGGAGAATCGCTTGAACCAGGGAGGTGGAGGTTGCAGTGAGCCAAGATCACACCATTGCACCCCAGCCTGGGTGACAGAGCGAGACTCCGTCTCATAAATAAGTAAGTAAATAAATAAATTCAGCATATATTTTCTTGTCAATTAAATGAATTACAAATATCTTCTCTCAGAGTGCAGCATGTAATTCATCTTTTTTATATCATCTTTTGTTAAATACGTGTTTTAAATTATAGGTAATCACAGGTATCAAACTTTTCTTTCATGGTTTCTACTTCTTTTGTTTTAAAAAACATTTCCTATTCTGAGAGAAATATTTTTCTACATTCTCTTCAAAATGTTTTAAAGCTTTATTTTACATATTTAGGTTTTTATTCCTCTTAGATATGGTTTTGGATATGGTGTGGCGTAGAGACCTTTTTTTTTTCTATACACGCAACTATCTTACCCAGGTTCTCTGAAAAACAGAGCCTGAAGTATCACCTCCATGCTAAGGTATTGAGAGGGGCAATCCCAGGCCAGCAAGAGTGAGGGGAAAAGGGAAATAAGGCATGGAAGAAAAGAAAGCAAATGCAGGATACCATGTTGGAAGCTGGGCACAGCTTCCTAAGGAAATTCAGCCTGTGGCTTGTTTACCCAGGACATCTTCCAGATAGGTTTCGTGTAAGTGCTATACAACAGAATTGTACATCAGAGACAGAGAAAGGGCAAATAATTTATTTTCTGGCTCCACTTCTCTCTGTTCTTGGTTGAAGTTTGCTCTACGGGGAGTTAGTTAACTTCTGGGCTGTGTAACACAGCTTCTCTGTGTAACCAGTAGGCAAACCAGTCTTCAGTGCTGTTATATGGTGTTTGATGCTTTATCTGAGATTGGCGGGGATGGGAAGAGTCTCTATGAGTCTGGTAGGGTGGGACCTGGGCACCAGAGTCATTGTGTCTTCTGATGTACTGAGAGCAATGGAGGCCATGCCAAAGCCAGGCTCTCACTCTATGGGGAGATTGAGAAGTGTTGGGAGATGAAGGAATGTCAGCAGCTCCTGGGGCTCCCCAGGGGGCAGGTGTATTATTTTGCTCCTTTAGAACAACCAATTTTCCATTTATTGACTAATTCATTCCTCCCTCTACATTTGTAATACCACCTTTGAGCATGTCAAGTCTGTGTATATTCACGGGCTTCTTTCTAGGGTCTCTTTTCTATTCCATTCAACAATTTGTCTATCCCTAAGCTAATGTCATACCATCTTAAATCTTACAACTTTAAAATAAGGCTGGGCGCAGTGGCTCATGCCTGTAATCCCAGCACTTTGGGAGGCTGAGGAGGGTGGATCACCTGAGGTCAGGAATTCGAGACCAGCCTGGTCAACATGGCAAAACCCTGTCTCTACTGAAAACACAAAAATTAGCCGGGCATGGTGGCGCTTGCCTGTAATCTCAGCTACTCAGGAGGCTAAGGCATGAGAATCACTTGAACCCAGGAAGTGAAGGTTGCAGTGGGCCGAGGCTGTACCACTGTACTCCGGCCTGGGCGACAGAGCAAGACTCAGTCTCAAAATATAAATAAATAAAATAAAATAAGTTGATATGTGGTGGCACAGTCTTTCTATTTTGTTCTGCATCTTCAAAATTATCTTGTCCTTTTCTACTTCCAAATGAATCCTAAGATCAGACTGTTTAGTTCCACAAAAAGTTATAGCTGGATTTAATTTAGAATTATATTGAATTTATGGACAAATTAGGGACGAATTTACATCTTTATGATATTGAACTCATGAACCTGGTGGATATCTTCGTTTATTCAGATCTGTGTGTGTATTTGTATTTGTTCCTCAATTTTGGAATTTTCTTCACAATGATCTTACATAGCATTTGTCAGGTTGATTTCTAATAATCTTTTTCCTTGTATCAGTATTGTGGATGAGATCTTCATTTCTAATACAGGTTTTAATTATTTATTGATATTGAAAGTCTATTGAGCCAGGCATAGTGGCATATAGCTGTAGTCCCAGCTCCTCTGGAGGCTGACATAGGAGGATCACTTCAGCTCAGGAGTTTGAGGCTGTAGTACACAGTGATTGCACCTGTGAATAGCCACTGCACTCCAGCCTGGGCAACATAGTGAGACCTCTGTCTCTAAAACAAATAAAGAAAGAGAAAAGAAAAAAGAAAGGCTATTGATTATTTATTGGTTTTGAATATGGCAAACTTGCTAAACTCCCTTATTAGCTTTAATAGATTCAATTCTAGTTCGGGTGTGATGACTCAAGCCTGTAATCCCAGCACTCTGGGAGGCCAAGGTGGGCGGATCACCTGAGGTCAGGAGTTCGAGACCAGCCTGACCAACATGGTGAAACCCTGTCTCTACTAAAAATACAAAAATTAGCCAGGCGTGGTGGCACACGCCTGTAATCCCAGCTACTCGGGAGGCTGAGGCAGGAGAATTGTTTGAACCCAGGAGGCGGAAGTTACAGTGAGCTGAGATCGTGCCACTGCACTCCAGCCTGGGTGACAGAGCAAGACTCCATCTCAAAAAAAAAAAAAAAAAAGATTCTATTCTACAGATTATTTTGGGGCTTTGTATGTAATTAATCATATTATCTCTATATAAGGACAGTAGCTAGACTTTTAATTCCAGTTCTAAAGATTTTTTAAAACCATGAATGAGTGTTAAATGTTGATGCCTTTTCTGTACTTACTGAAAAGGTCATAGTTTTTCCTCTTTTAATCTGTTAAAGTGGTATACTACATCAATAGATTTTAGGATGCTGCACTTCCTTGCATTCCTAGGATCATCAACATAGTCTTTATAGAAACAACTGTCATTCTTTTGACATTTATAGTACATTGGTCTATATAACTATATTAAATAAATTAGTCAGAATATCAACTACACATGATGTCAACAGGTTATTACATAAAATACAACTGACTCTGGATGAGCATGAAACTCAAGTGCACAATAGCCCATTACCTGTCAGGCTTCACACTGATGGTTCTTTTAAGATAGCAGGAAGAGTATCAGTTAAGTGGAAGTCAACTAGAAAGTGTCCACTGTTTAGGGAAATTAGTGATTGTGGTGACAAACCCACTCTATGCCAACATGATTTGTTTCTATTAAACTAAATTCAAGAAATAGTTACGGAGAAACTACTATATATTAAGTACCATGTTAGGCATCATGGCTAAACACAAAGGTGAATCAAGCAGTTTCCCAACCTAGTAGACAGGTTAAAATCAAGAGCTTAAATATCTCATCATAACGCAAAGCAGAGTAAGACAGATGTCCAAGGAAATAAAAAACCTATCACAGATCATAGAGGGAAAGTGTAACTTGGGGAGAGGAGTAATCAGGAAAGGAGTTTTGGAGAAGGTAGATTTTGCAGTGAATTAAGTGGGAGGTTAGACCATTGGTGTCCATAGCAGCCACCCCCTTTAACTGATCTCGATTAGTTTCAGCAATCCACTTTAAAAGCAATGAGAGCTTCTGATGCTTCTAAAGCAATCCACTTTAAAAGCAATCTGATCTGTTCTGATGATCATTTCTTTTCTTGTTGGACTTGCACATAGATTCTCCCTTTCTGTCCAGCCCTTTCCTGTGAGATGTCCATCCCCTAATCCTTGGAACCTGTGAATATATTACTTTACATGGAAAGGGAGAATTAAGAGTGAAGATGAAGTTTAAGGTTGCTAATCAGCTGATCTTGAGATGGAGAGATTATCCTGTATTGTCTGTATTGGCCCAATGCAATCACAATGGTCCTTAGAAGTAAAAAAGGGAGGCAGCAGAGTGAGTGTCAGAGTGATGTGACACGAGAGAGACTCGACCATTGCTGGCTTTGAAGATGGAAGGGGGCTATGAGCCAAAGAATGCTGGCAGCTCCTAGAAGTTGAATAAATCAAGGAAATAGATTGTCTCCTAGAACCTCCAGAGGAATGCAGTTTCTGCAAAACCTTGCTTTTAGCCCAGTGGAACCTATTTCAGGCTGCTGACCTCCAGAGCTGTAAAATAATACATTTATGTTATTTTAAGCCACTAAGTTTGTGGTAAGCTGTTACAGCAGCAATAAGAACTAACACAAAAGATTAATAAAGCCAGCCAGGATAAAAAACGGGTTTGGAAGGAAAGCTCATAGCTTTGCTCATGTTGAGCTGAAGAGCTAGTGCCTGTCTGTGAAAGGCCAGCAGGACGGTGGAAATGTGGGTTTGAATCTCAGAAGAGGCTTGGATTTGGAACCTCAAAATCATTTCATAAAGGGGATACTTGACACCTAGAGCATGGGTGAGATGTTTTTAGGAAAATCATTTAGATCAGTGCTGTCAAATGGAAATATAACACAAGCTGTGAATGTAAGCTATACATGCAATTTAAAATTTTCAGCAACCATATTAAAAATCTAAAAAAAGAAACAAGTGAAATTAAATTTTAATTTTTTTTGTACTAAACATATCCAAATTGTTTTTTCAACATGTAATCAATATAAAATTATTAGATATTTTACATTTTTACACAAAATCTTTACAATCTGGTGTGCATTTTACACTTACAGCACATCTCAGTTCAGCATGTCTATAAATAATTTCAAGGGCTCAATAGCTGTCATGTGGCTAGTGGCTATGGTACTGGGCAGTGCAGTTTAGAGAAAGAGCAGATACGAAGGGTGGAGCTTTGAGAGACACCTGCATTTAGGAGATGGGAGAAGGAAAAGGAGCCAATAAAGAAGTAGACACAGGGCCGGGCGCAGTGGCTCATGCATGTAATCCCAGCACATTGGGAGGCCGAGGCGGGTGGATCACCTGAGGTCAGGAGTTGGAGACCAGCCTGACCAACACGGTGAAACCCCATCTCTACTAAAAATACAAAAGTAGCCGGGCATGGCAGCATGCGCCTGTAATCCCAGCTACTCAGGACGCTGAGGCAGGAGTATCGCTTGAACCCGGAAGGTGGAGGTTGCAGTGAGCTGTGATGGTGCCATTGCACTGCAACCTGGGTGACAGAGCAAGACGTCTTAAAAAAAAGAAAGAGAGAGAAAGAGAGAGAGAGAGAAAGAAAGAAAGAAAGAAAGAAAGAAAGAAAGAAAGAAAGAAAGAAAGAAAGAAAGAGAAAGAAAGAAAGAAAGAGAAAGAAAAAGAGACATAGGAGGATAGTCAAGATAGTGCAATGTCTCAAAATCTAAAGGAATTTTACTTAGGGAAATGTAGGGACAAAATTTTCAAAGGCTCTTCTTCGGTGTTCTGGCTCATTCAACTCATATTTGAGAGGTTTTCCCCCTCTCTGAAGCGCAGCTCTACACTACAAAGTCACTTTCATTTGCTCTGGCTTTTTAACAGTCTCATATATCCATCTAAACATAAATTTAGGGGTGCCATAATAGGTGACTGGGGATAGCAAGGTGACTAAGGGAAAGAAGAAAGGAGCATTGAGGTGGTTTGAGGTTGTTGGAGGATGTGATGATTTAGAACAGGTGCCTGGTGGGAGTAAGATGGAGATCATGTTACCATGACAACTGATTATTTCATTGGTCCAGTGACCAGTTGCCATGGTGACAAAATCTTTGTGTCAGTATGACATGGATCCCAGGGGAGAGAATGCTTGTGCAAAGGACCCCTTCGCTCATTGGTAAAGCTTTTATATTTACAATGATTTCTGCATTGCTTGATGGAGCCTCCTGCAGAAACTTCAATCAACACTGATGTCTCCTTCTCCTTATTGCTTGGTTATAGCAGTCACCACATGCAAAATGCACACATTTTCATTGTTCATGTTCTATATACTGTTTTCTTATCTGATATTCCTTAGTTGTTTTAGTACTTTAATCTCTTTCTCCTAAACAGATATAATCCCACTGAAGGCAGGGATTCTTCTTATAATTTCGTTGTATTTTCAAAGGACTGGGAGTTAGAGGGAAAAAGCAGACACACCTTGGGCACCAGACATATCTGGGTTACATGCCACCTCTGCTTTTGCCATTTGCCTTAGATATTTCCTAATGGACTTAGGAAAGTCATTTTACCTTCCTGAATTTAGTTTTCTTCTATAAAATGAGAATATTAAAATTTGCACTGTGGGGTTGTTACGATGATTAGAAAAATCTGAAATGAAGTAGTTGGCCTACAGCAAGAACTGAATAAATGGTGCCAGTTATTATAACATGGTTCCCAGCCCAGTCCTGGATGCCATGATCAGTACGTAGCAATACCTGATGAACAATAAGATGATGACAAATGATACCATGGTAACAGTAGGACTAGATTAATTTTAGAGTTTCTTAAAGATCAGTTGTCTTATGGTGGCCCAATTACATACCAGCTGCAATTCTTAACTTGCAACCCAAGTTATGCTGATTGTAACTTCTTGGGAGGAAAAATTTTTAAGTATTTAAGAAAAATGAGAGGAAAGAGAACCAGATATTTTGTGCCTTCTTGATGGAAAAACATGAAAAAAATCACTTATGAATGGTCCAACCTCTGGATCCAAGTACTTATTTACACAAAATACAGAGGGGCCTGGCGTGGTGGCTCACATCTGTAATCCCAGCACTTTGGGAGGCCAAGGCAGGTAGAATCACTTGAGGTCAGGAGTTCGAAACCAGCCTGGCCAACGTGGTGAAACCCCCTGTCTACTAAAAATATAAAAATCAGCTTGGTGTGGTAGCGGGCGCCTATAATCCTAGCTACTCAGGAGGCTGAGGCAGGAGAATTGCTTAAGCCCAGGAGGTGGAGGTTGCAGTGAGTGGAGATGGCATCACTGCACTCCAGCCTGGGCAACAGAGCAAGACTCCGTCTCAAAAACAACAACAACAAAAAACAAACAAAAAATGGAGGGCAGAGGCACATGTTAAACATCATAACAGGGAAACAATTAGCAAAATCCATACTGTAGAAATACTACAGGAAAAATGCTGTGGTTTCTTCAACAAACACATTGCAAGAAAAAATAATGGAAAAGGAACTTACAAAATAAAAAAAGATTTAAGAGACTTATTAATTTCCCTGTGTAGATCTTACTTGAGCTTTGATTCAAACAAACAAAATTTTAAAAAATTCATAAGGTGACTGAAAGTTTAAATACTGACAGGATCAAAGACACATCTTAATACTAGCGACTTCAAAAATTCTCATTAATTTTTAGCTAAGTCAATGGTATGATTATGTTTTGTTAATAAAAGAGTTCTTATCTTTTGGAGATGCATTTTTAAAATATGTGTGTATTGATGTAGTATGAGGTCTGGAATTTGCTTCAAAGTAACACAGAAGGGGCAATGTGAGGGTGAGGGTAGGGATATAGATTAAAAAGGTTAGTTACCTGAGGCGGATGGATCACCTGAGGTCAGGAGTTTGAGACCAGCCTGGCCAACATGGCGAAACCCGTCTCTACTAAAAATACAAAAAGTAGCTGGGTGTGGTGGCACGTGCCTGTAGTCCCAGTTACTTGGGAGGCTGAGGCAGGAGAATTGTTTGAACCTGGGAGGCAGTGGTTGCAGTGAGCCAAGATTGCGCCACTGCACTCCAGCCTGGGTGACAGAGTGAAACTCCATCTCAAAAAAAAAAAAGTTAGTTACTACTTGATAACTGCTGACATTGGAAAATGGGTATATGAGGATTCATTATATTACTTGCATATCTGAAGTTTCTCTATATTTAAAACGTTAAGTGCGTCTATCCAAGATTATATGCACAATAAAGACTTAGATATAAGGAAATACAGAATATTATTTAATACAATGTTGGACAAATGCATTGTGATGGTTTAATGAATAAATTAATGTGTATTTCCCCTAGCTAGTCCTTCATAGCCAGGTTTCTACATTATATACATAAATGATATTCTTTCTTTCTTTTTTTTTTTTTTTGAGATGGAGTTTGCTCTGTTGCCCAGGCTGGAGTGCAGTGGTGCAATCTCAGCTCACTGCAACCTCTGCCTCCTGGGTTCAAGAGATTCTTCTGCCTCAGCCTTCCGAGTAGCTGGGACTACAGGCGCATGACACGACGTCTGGCTAATTATTTGTATTTTTAGTAGAGACGGGGTTTCACGGTGTTAGCCAGGATGGTCTCAATCTCCTGACCTTGTGATCCCCCTGGCTCAGCCTCCCAAAGTGCTGGGATTATACGCCTGAGCTACCATGCCCGGCCATAAATGATATTTTTCTATTGCAAATTATCGTTAATATCATTCATGATGTCTTAGGTTAGATTCCTTGAGAAAAAGACTCTGAGAGGGAGTTTTGTGGGCATGAAGTTTTTTGTGGGGGAGGGTAAAGTGGGGGTGTGCTTTTGTGTTCAATCATAGTGGATAGGAATGGGCAAAGGAAGGATCTGAGCAGTGATACAGTTGCCATACATATCTCATCTGATCTCACCTCACCCAACCCCTAGGGAGCTTGAGAGATGGAAGGCGCTTTTCAAATATGTCCCACGTTGAAGAATGGAGCCAGGCCTTTATCCTTGGAATCACTCTTCTGCCTACTTTGCCTCAACAAACTTGAACTCATTTTTCAAGGATGAGGTCAAATGTTTCTGTATCTGCAAACTCTTCCTTAAAACACTCACCCTCGCCTGGGAGGCAGAGGTTGCAGTGAGCCGAGATGGTGCCACTGCACTCCAACCTGGGTGACAGAATGAAATCCCATTTCTTATCAAACAAACAAACAAAAACAACAAAAAATGCTCATCCTCAGTCAGATCAAATTCCTTCTTCCACTATCCTTCCTATATGAACCATACAGGGGAAAAGGAAGAGCTAACATTTATAGCACTCCTCATGTGCTAAGCACTGTGTTAAGCCTGTGCATGTGTCTACCTGTGCATGGTTTCAGTTAACTCACAGCATACCTAGGTAGGTAAGTTCAGATGCTCCTTCATTTAGTATGAGACTACATCCTGATAAACTCATCATAAGTTCAAGATATGGTAAGTCGAAAATGCATTTAATACACCTAACCTACTGAACATCATAGCTCAGCCTTGCCTATCTTAAACATGTCCAGAACAATTACATTAGCCTACAGTTGGGCAAAATCATCAATCACAAAGCCTAAACAATAAATAATAAAATAAATGTATTATTTTATAATAACATGTTGAATCTCTCATGGAAGAGTATTATACCACATATTGTTAGCCTGGGAAAAGATCAAAATTCAAGTATGGTTTCTACTGAATGCATATTGTTTTCACACCACTGTGAAGTCGAAAAATTTTAAATCAAACCATCTTAAGTCAGGGACTGTCTGTATTATTATTATCCCCATTTACATATGACGAAACTGAAGCTCAGAGAGATTATGTGATTTGCCTAACTAAAATGATTGAACTAATGAGTGGCAGGGCTGGCCATTTAACCCCAGACAAGGGAGCCCACACGCTTTTTTTTTTTTTTCTTTTGAGACAAAGTTTCACTTTTGTTGCCCACACTGGAGTGCAATGGCATGATCTTGGCTCACTGCAGCCTCTGCTTCCCTGCAGACTCCACCTCCCTGCAGCCTCCACCTTCCAGGTTCAAGCGATTCTCCTGCCTCAGCCTCCCAAGTAGCTGGGATTACAGGAACTCAGCCTTACGCCCGGCTAATTTTTGTATTTTTAGTACAGACGGGGTTTCGCCATGTTGGCCAGGCTGGTCTCGAACTCCTGACCTCAGGTGATCCGCCTGCCTCAGCCTCCCAAAGTGCTGGGATTACAGACGTGAGCCACCGTGCCAGCTGGGAGCCCATACTCTTAATTGCTATTATGCTATACTGCCCCCTAGCTACCACTTTTATCTTTGTACTCCCAGCCCTTAGCACAATACCTAACCTAGAATTAGCACTTAATATTTACTGAATAAATGAATATTCATTTCACCAGCATTTCTAGCAAATTTCATTTTAGAAAAAGATCAAATCCAGATGAAATTTGTAGAAATAAGGGTGGTATATTTCATGGTAGCATGGAACAAGAAACCCCATTAGAAGAGTTAAGCTTGGCTATACTTAACACTGCAGAAAAAGAGATCAGATGGGGGCAGTGGACATAGTATAGGCCAAAAATTAACTGCTAAATAGTTAAAAAGGGAAATACTTAAGTACATTAAAAGAAGCTTTGTCTTTGTGTGCGTGTGTGTGCGAATATGCCTTTTTAGCATATTTTGCTTTAAGAATCATTGCAAAAAGAAACATTTCTTACTCATTTTACCATACTAAAATGGGGGCAAGTCACGGTGAATCATGAACTTAGATGAGATATAATGAAAACAGCATAAGTCAGTAAGTATTCAACATGGTTGCTAAAAGGTGGAAATGAGATCCTTTAGGAAAGGTGAAATATATAGGAATTATAAGTAAGTTTCCTTTAAGTAGTAAAGCAACTCTTCTTCATTTTCACTAAAATAGAATATGAGATGACATATTTCAGCAGTCTGTGTGGTGTGTTAGCAAAAGGAGGGATTTCAAAGTCACGAATTGATGCTCAAGTCTTCATATTGCCATTCACCAGCAGAGTGACCTCGGTGTCCCTTGCCTATAAATTGAGGAGGAAAATCTCCAACTCCTAGATTACAGGGATTTATTGATATAAAATATTATTTCCTTTTTCTGTTTCCTGTTTCTGACAGAAGTCATTGTTCCCTCCTCTGAACTTCTACAGACATCAACATTTTGCCAGTCTTGTTTCATCTATCTCTTGCACTTTTTTTTTTTTTTTTTTTTTGATATAGGATCTCTGTTGCCCAGGCTGGAGTGCAGTGGCATGATCAGGCCCACTGCAGCCTCAACCTCTGGGTTCAAGTGATCCTTCCACGTAGTAGCTGGGAGAACAGGTGTGTGCTACCACATCCAGCTAATTTTTGTATTTTTTGTAGAGATGGGGTTTTTCCATGTTGCCCAGGCTGGTCAAGAACTCCTGGGCTCAAGCAATCCATCTGCTTCAGCCTTCCAAAGTGCTGGGACTACAGGCATGAGCCACTGTGCCTGGCCCTCAAATTCTAATTATGCCAACACTGTCATACTCCAGAATTAGATGCCTGTTATGTTTGCAGTATTGTCACTTTTTGAGTGAATAGTAGAAACAACAGGTTGAATCTCTTCCTAGTTTCGACGAACTGATCCACAGATCTGAGCAGTCCTAATTAGTTCTCAGGACTCTCTTCAATGCTTGCATCAAGGACATTCCACAGATGGTTTTTCAATTACTTTCCAGTAAGCTTTGGAAATGTCTGGAAAGTGTTAGGACTTAGGACTTTGCACCTATGTTTGTCTAATTGTTTAAAAAAATTTTTTTTTTGTTATTGTTGTTGAGACAAGGTACTTTCTCTGTTACAGCTCAGGCTGGAGTGCAGTGGCACGAACACAGACCACTGCAGCCTCAAACTCCCGGGTTCAAGTGATCCTCCCACCTCAGCCTCCCAAGCAGCTGGAATACAGAGTTTCATTTCACCATGTTGCCCAGGTTGGTCTTGAACTCCTGGGCTCAAGTGATTCACCCGCCTTTGCCTCCCAAAGGCTGGGATTACAGGAGTGAGCCACGGTGCCCAGACTGTTTACCTAAATTTAACCTTCACCTACATGTTCTCTTAATCTGGTCCCATTAAAAACTTAGTACCCAGTGCACTTCAAGCTAGATTTCTCATTGCCAAGTCCTTTGGGCTTTTCAGTGTCTTCCATTCTTTGTGATTCCTGAGAGAGGACTGAGTTCCTTTACTGAATACTGACCATGCTCCAGGGCCTGCAGATCCTAATGTTCAAGATATTTTTCTTTTATGCGACATTTCAAATAAATTAGGTACACATAACATTTTATATAAAAATTAGCTACTAATAATCCCTTAATCCAAGTTAGCAATATGTCACAACACAGGAAAAGCCTTTGTGGGGAGTTAGGGGACTTTGGTTATGGTTCTAGATTATTTCATAGCATTAATTTGACAAAATTTTACTTATTTAGTGCCTAGAGGCTGCCACATGCAGTGATGGGTTACTAGGTATAGAAGCAAATGAGCATGGTCCTTATCTCAAAAACATGTACTGGCTGGGCGCGGTAGCTCATGCCTGTAATCCCAGCACTTTGGGAGGCCCAGGTGGGCAGATCACCTGAGCTCAGGAGTTCAAGACCAACCTGGCCAACATGGTGAAACCCCATCTCTACTAAAAATACAAAAAAAATTTAGCCGGGCATGGTCGCAGGTGCCTGTAATCCCAGCTACTTGGGAGGCTGAGGTAGGAGAATCACTTGAACCTGGGAGGCGGAGGTTGCAGTGAGCCAAGATCGCACCATTGCACTCCAGTTTAGGGCACAAGAGCGAGACTTCGTCTCAAAAAAAAACCAACCAACCAACCAACCAAACAAAAAAAACTGGGACTGTGCTGGGCATGGTAGTTCACACCTATAATTCCAACACTTTGGGAAGTTGAGGCAGGAGGATTGTTTGAGGCCAGGATTTCGAGACCAGCCTGGGCAACACAATGAGACCTTGCCTCTATTAAAAAATAAAAATAATAATAATACAAGAAAAGAAAAACAGGAACTATATCTTAACATTCTTTGTAAGTTCCCCAGCTTCTGGGGCATGACATGGTCCATGGCACTTATAAAGGGTTGTCTGAGCCCACAGATCAAGACTGACTGAGTTTCAAATTCTGTATTTTTATTTTATTTTATTTCATTTTAATTTAGAGGCACTGTCTCACTATGTTGCTCAAGGTAGGGTCTCTCTTTCTCTCTCTTTTTTTTTTTTTTTTTTGAGATGGAGTCTCACTGTGTTGCCCAGGCTGGAGTGCAGTGGGCCCGATCTCGGCTTATTGCAACCTCCACCTTCCTGGTTTAAGCAATTCCCCTGCCTCAGCCTCCAGAGTAGCTGGGATTACAGGCGCATGCCGCACATGCCACCACGCCCGGCAAATTTTTCGTATTTTTAGTAGAGACAGGGTTTCACCATGTTGGCCAGACTGGTCTCGAACTCCTGACCTCAGGCAACCCGCCCGCCTCAGCCTTCCAAAGTGCTGGGATTACAGGTGTGAGTCACAGTGCCCCGCACTTTTTTTTTTTTTGAGACAGTCTTGCTTTGTTGCCCAGGCTGGACTGCAGTGGCACGATCTCGGCTCACCGTAACCTCTGCCTCCTGGGTTTAAGCAATTCTCCTGCCTCAGCCTCCTGAGTAGCTGGGATTACAGGCATGTACCACCATGACCAGCTAATTTTTGTATTTTTAGTCAAGATGGGGTTTCACCATGTTTGCCAGACTGGTCTCCATCTCCTGACCTCAGGTGATTCACCCGCCTCGGCCTCCCAAAGTGCTGGGATTACAGGTGTGAGCCACCGCTCCCAGCGGGTCTCTAACTCTTAGCCTCAAGCAATCCTCATGCCTTGGTCTCCCAAAGCTCCAGGATTACAGGTGTGAGCCACCATGCCCTGCCTCAAATACCTCAAATACTGTATTTTAAAGCCTTTCACTATACTACACCAATCATCCCATTCTCTATATCTTCTCGTAATCCCCAAGCAATCTTTCTACCTGAAGATGACACCAGAAATTTGGGTCACTAAAGAGAAAGATTCAGAAAGTGTCTGCATTAGTCAGTATAGGCTGTTATGCTATGGTATCAACCCGCAAATCTCAGTGGCCTAATCAGCAAAGGTTATTTTTCTCGCTTATGTTGTGTCCTTCCCAGGTCAGCTGTGGCTCTGCTGCACATTGTCTTCACTCTGGGACTGAGGCTGATGGATTAGCCTCTATCCAGAATGTTGCTGGTCATGAGGAGAGCAGGCAAGGAAAACATGGTGCAGCACATTGACTGAGAGCTTCCAGCTGGAAGTGGCTCATACTGCCACTCACATTTCATTACCTAATGCAAGTCACACAGCCAAGCCTGCTGTCAATAGGAAATTACAATCCAATTCTGGGAGGCACAATAAGTGTTTGGGAACAATTATATAGTCTTCCACAGGGTCTCTTTACCCTTCATTTGTGATACTTGGATGTAAATACACCTTTTCAGAGTGCCTCACACAGTACCTTAAATACTGTATTTTACATTGGTGCAAACAATCCGGATTTTTATTTTTATTTAGAGGCACTGTCTCACTATGTTGCTCAAGGTAGGGTCGCTCTCTTTTTTTTTTTTTTTTTTTTGAGATGAAGTCTCGCTGTGTCGCCCAGGCTGGAGTGCAGTGGCCCGATCTCGGCTCACTGCAACCTCCACCTCCCTGGTTTAAGCAATTCTCCTGCCTCAGTCTCCAGAGTAGCTGGGATTACAGGCGCATGCCACCATCCCCGGCAAATTTTTGAAATTTAGGAAACTGGCAAATTTAGGAAATTACAATCCAATTCTGGGAGGCACAACAAGTGTTTGGGAACAATTATATAGTCTTCCACAGGGTCTCTTTACCCTTTATTTGTGATACTTGGATATAAATACACCTTCTCACAGTGCCTCACCCAGTACCTTAAGTACTGTATCTCACATTAGTGTAAACAATCTGGCTGGTTTAGAGTCTTTGGAGGCAGAAGAGAGGGCTTAGGATCAGACAATTCTGGCTTCAAATTCCACCTCTGACACTTAAACTACTGAGCCTCTGTTTCCTCTTCATTTACATGATGACCACCTTGTAGTTTTACTGTAAGGATTTAAAAAAACCAAACAGAGGCAAAGGGCCTATTGTGTTGCTACTCACACAAAGAACACTAAATGTTAACTATTCCCCCACCCCCAAACTCCATCCAGCACTGGGGTTTCTTGATGGTTCTTATTTAGCTCATTAGGCATGAAGTAAGCCAGTATCTTTACAACTTTAAACACTTGTTTCTTACTACCAAATTTGTACCAGAGTTTCAGGTTCCTTGGGGCTGCAAACCTTGGCTACTTTTTCCTGCTAACCAGGTTCCTTTCTATCGACCCAAAATATATTGCTAACTAACTGGCAGAGAGATTTCCCTTGATCCTACTCTGTTTGAACATCCTCTGACTCACCCTTCCTAGTGCCACCCAAGTTTCATCTGCACCATTGCTTACACATAATACAAGTACTTTATTTACTCTACGCATTTGTTAATGTTTGCTCAGCTGTCTTGGTGCCTTTGTGTCTTTCACTGTGCTTTTAATTAGCTTGGCTGATTCTAAGAGTGGAGGTAAACCAAGGTTTGAACCAGGTGGTTACAAGGAACATGGAGATGGGTTGCAGGTGGGGGATGGCAGATTGCTATGAATGCACTAGTGCAAATTCATTGACAGCCTAGGAAAAAAAATGTATTTTAGGCTAATGCCTTCTACCAGGAAAAAATAATCTAAGCTACTCCTTTCTACTAATAATGATTAAGTAGTGGAGTCTTTGGGAAGGATCACATTTTGCCTTACTGATACAATCCAAGTCAACACCAAGCTACCAGAGGACAGGAACTCAATGATGGTTTACATAGAGTGATGTGGTCTAGCTGCATGAGTTAGTTATTCCCATCAGGCACTAATATTTAATGACTACTTATAAGACTATCACTTCTGTGGCCTCTACTTTTATCTACCCAACCTCTGACTTTGCACAAGTTGTTCTCTGCCCGTAATTGTTTTTCTCTACTCCCAGTCTTGCTTCTGTCTCTGCATGACAAATTCCTACTCGTTTATTAAAATTTAGCCTTAACTTTACCTTTTAAGGGTGAAGCTTTGTTTGGCCCCAGTGACTGTGCCTCACCCTCCACCTCATCCAATTTGACAGAATTAAGCCTTGCTTCTTTTCTGTTTCCATGGCACAAGTATAAATTTCTACCAAACTGCATTGGGATTAACTGTTTACATGTCTGCTTCTCTTTTATTCTCTTTTGACTCCTTGGTATTTAGTACAACACCTGGTATAGAGTAGGCGCTTGCTAAATGATTATTGAATGCTATGTAAGTGTGCATAGTGACCAACGCCCAAGCATTTTCCTTAAATAGCAGTCAGTAGTGCCGAGACTTTTCAGATGGCCTATGTATAGCCTTTCAAAAAACCTAATTCAAGAATTATAAAATATTACATAGAGATACCCAGGGAATCCGGAAGGCTTTTCCCGGGCTAGGAATAATAGGAGGGGCTCTCTCGTGTTTTTCTCTCCCTCTTGCAAGTCTTGGCTCATTTTAAATTCATTTCTCATTTTCTAATTTCCTCTTACAATAAATACAGAGGGAGAAAAGGATCAGGTAAAGGCTCATTTATCTAAGTGTCTGGGTCATGTGAAGTGACCCGGGTCATGTGAACACTCTGCTGTTGAAGCACTGCCAGTGTCCAGTCAAGGTTTTTGTAGGGCTATTGCAGCCCAGCTCTGGGCTGTGTTCCTTTCAGAAAATTCAGAATTCAGATGAAGCTAGGAAAAGGTTGCAAACAATACAAAACAATAAAACCACTACTTTATTCCCCTGGGCAATCTGTGTCTTTTAAGGGTCTGTCCCTTGAGCTGGATAATATCTCCTCTTTGAAGGCTCTCCTGCTCTGCACCCTCCCTTCTAGTCCACTCCCATCTAGCAAGACAGTGAACTACTATACTCTTTTCTGTGCTGACACTGGGATCTTATGAATAATAATAACAGCTGTCTCGGGGACCTTTATTTTTGGCAGCCTGTGCATGGTCTCTTTTGCTAGGTAGCTATGATTATTGTTTCCTTATTATAGGCAGGGAAACAGAGGCTAAGAGAAACCAAATAACTGGATGTAGGCACAAAGTAAGCAAGCTATGGAATATTAGACTTGAATCTAGGTCTGCCTTCTCAATCTAGGCTTTAAGCTTTTCTTCCTCACAATGTTCCAGAATTCCCCGGGCTGCTATAACCATTCTAGTTTTTTTATTTTTCTTAGAGTCAGGGTGTCACTTTGTTGCCCAGGTTGGTCTCAACCTCATGAGCTAAAGTAATCCTCCCACATTGGCCTCCCAAAGTGCTGGGATTACAGGCATTAGCCACCGTGCCCAGCCTGCTTTATTCTTTTTTTTTTTTTTTTTTGAGGAGGGATACTCCTCCACCCTTTTTTTAATCTTAAAAAAATTTAGGCCGGGCACGGTGGCTCACGCCTGTAATCCCAGCACTTTGGGAGGCCAAGACAGGCGGATCACGAGGTCAGGAGATCGAGATCATCCTGGCTAACACGGTGAAACCCTGTCTCTACTGAAAATACAAAAAAATTAGCCGGGCTTAGTGGTGGGCGCCTGTAGTCCCAGCTACTCGGGAGGCCAAGGCAGGAGAATGGCGTGAACCCGGAAGGCGGAGCTTGCAGTGAGCCGAGATTGCGCCACTGCACTCCAGCCTGGGCGACTGAGCGAGACTCCATCTCAAAAAAAAAAAAAAAAAAAAAAAAAAAAAAAAAAAAAAAAAAA